>NC_136763.1:6648985-6761485 GCF_936440315.1 Barbus barbus
CAGATGGCTTATGTTACATCTAAAATTAACAAGTTAACAGACTGCACAAAAATATATTTTCTAAAATCTTAATTTTTTTCTCTTAAATTTTCCACAGACCCCTCCCAAGCACCCCTGACTTTATTTTGAAAACTGGCATAAAATATTGAATATCACTTCAATATGTGGAATATTCCCTATATATAATGCAAAACATTGTACACTTCTGTCTCTCTCAGTTGTATCAGCTTTGGCATGAACAAGCCTTGTAGATTATGTTTTTATGCAAAACACTGTGCAATCGTCGAATCAGATTTCCAAACAGGAACAGAAAAAAGTCAAACGGAAAAAGAAGACCGTTCTCGTGAGTGTGGATCATAATTTCTTATACAAACAGGAACAGACAAACCGCCTCAGTCTAGGAGGCTGCGACAGTGACGATGCACATCTCTATTCAGCTGCCAATCAACGGCTGATGAAGCTTCACAGAAACACAGCTTGCATAAGCTGTGTAGGCAAGAACTCCTGCCAGCAACACTGAATGTTATTGCTCCACCTAATACCATACAATCCCACTACGACACAATTATACAGTTCCACCACTAACCAAGAGTTCAGGTTTTCAATACTGAATTACAAGAAAACAATGTAGCAATGAATCTTTGAATCAGATTGAATCCTTTCTTTCTTAATTGTTATATGTTTATTGGTTCTGTGTGCAGTTGCAATATTGTGAGGATTCCTGCAGACACTCACACGCCGCCGGAGTCCATCAGAACAAAACAATCAAGCACAACCCAAATCAAATTGAAAAGTGCTGATAATCCCTCTTCACAAAGACTGGTTTAGAGCTGCTTTTGTTGACTTACATAGCGCAAATACAAGACATTTCAAAACATTTATTTTCACCTTTCGGCAGGGGGGAGTTTAGTTTCATCTCTTGAAGACTTATTAAACTTTTATTCACACATCAACATGTGGTGAGCTCTGATTTATGCAATAAAGGATCTGGCCTGTAGGGTGCAGGAATATGGGATTGTGTCGAGAGAGATTAATGACCACCAGCTGTCATTTAAGATTCGGAGAATTAAAGTCATGTCTCTGATAAACGAAACTAGAATTTATGAGAACCAAGAGTACAGTCCGACACTGTAGCTGGCCTGTAATGAGAACACTATGCCAAGGCTAGACACTTAATACAGTGGCTGTTCAAAATAATACACCATCATGCAACATTTAAAGGGATACTATTTTCTGATGCTTGGCAATAACTTATAACAAGATGTCTGCAAACAGACAAAGATGGTATTTTCTTTGATGCACAGAAAGTTTGTCTTGTTGTTCGTCAAGCTGTCCTTGACGTCTTGCTCTGGTCAAGAGGCAGGGAAAGATCTTGTGAAACATGGCAAAAAAATGTTCCAATGCAACTATTCTTAATGCTACTTGTTTTCTAGAGAAGTGTGTGCGTCTAACTTAGCTTTGGGAAGGCCCTTTTGTGAAATGAGCTCCATGACGCTTTAGAAGAAGTTTTAAGTGTGGAAAAACTTGACCGGGCTTCACAAAGCACCAACGTGAACTCAAACAGTCACCAGAATCCCAATTTTGAGCCAATGTCATCCAATTCGTGGTCTGGTAGTTTTATATAGTAGTTTGATAACACCATATTGAGCAACTATAGACCAATATCAAATCTTACCTTCATAGGTAAGATTATTGAAAAGGTAGTTTTTAATCAGCAGGGTGGATTATTGCAATGGTCTCCTCACCGGCCTTCCAAAGAAGACCATTAGACAGCTGCAGCTCATCCAGAACGCTGCTGCCAGGATTCTGACTAGAACCAGAAAATCTGAGCACATCACAACAGGTCCTTACACTGGCTTCCAGTTACATTTAGGATTGATTTTAAAGTACTTTTATTCGTTTATAAATCACTCAATGGCCTAGGCCCTAAATACATTGCAGATATGCTCATTGAATATAAACCTAACAGACCACTCAGATCATTAGGATCGAGTCAATTAGAAATACCAAGGGTTCACACAAAACAAGTGGAGTCCGCTTTTAGCTATTATGCCGCCCGCAGTTGGAACCAGCTTCCAGAAGAGATCAGATGTGCTAAAACATTAGCCACATTTAAATCCAAACTCAAAACTCATCTGTTTAGCTGTGCATTTGTTGAACGAGCACTGTGCTACGTCCGAACTGACTGCACTGTATTTTAAGTATAATCATTTTTATTTCTAACAATTCTAAATTAATTTTAAATCAATTTTTAAATAATTTTAAATGTTTTTTAAATTTCTGGTGTTATTGTTTTGATGAGTATTTTTATGATTATTTTACTTCATTTTATGAAAAGCACTTTGAATTACCATTGTGTATGAAATGTGCTATATAAATGAACTTGCCTTGCCTATATGTGACCCTGGACCACAGAACCAGTCATAAGGGTCAATTTTTAGAAATTGAGATTTATACATCATCTGAAAACTGAATAAGCAAGCTTTCCATTGATGTATGGTTTGTTATGAAAGGACAATATTTGGCCGAGATACAACTATTTGAAAATCTGTAATCAGAGGGTGCAAAATAATCAAAATATTTAGAAAATCTCCTTTAAAGTTGTCCAAATTAAGTTCTTAGCAATGCATATTACTAATCAAAAATTAAATTTTGATATATTTACAGTTAATTTACAAGATATCTTCATGGAACATGATCTTTACTTAATGTCTTAATGATTTTTGGCATAAAAGAAAAATCTATAATTTTGACCCATACAGTGTAATTTTGGCTATTGCTACAAATATACCCGTGATACTTATGACTGGTTTTGTGGTCCAGGGTCACATATGTCTTGTCACTCTACAATCTCTTCAACTCTAAATGTGTATATTAACTAAAATTATTGGGCAATCACATTCAAAATCGTCCTGTTATTGTCATTAATGCCTAGCATATAGGGCTGAGCGATTAATTGCATTTGCGATAATATCACGATGTGAAAACACGATTTTTCAACCGCAGAGGCTGCGATTACACTCTTGTCACGTGACACGCAAGAGTAAAGAGGTGTGTTCGACTTGAAGATCGATCGGTGTATGACATCAAAGTACGACGAGAGAAAGCGCCCGCTCTCTTATAGCTCTCATAGTATTTGATGACACAGTGATTGGTCTAGCTGCGCTGCTTCAAGTCGAACACATCTAAGCAGTCTTCAGAGGAAGCATCAAGTTAGCACGCTATGTTGTCAAGTCCGCAGTTTGCAGTCTTACATATCATGCAGAATTGACGCGCTACATGTAAATGATATCCTTTGTTGTATTTTCCTGTCAAAATAATGGAGTTCCTTTGGAATTCTTCAGCTTTTAAGAGCCGGGTTTTCCGGTAGTGGGCGGGACTAATGCGCAAACGGCAATCTCATTGGCTGGTACTCACCTATTATCCTCCCTGTTTTGATTTCAGCGAATCAGTTCGAGCGAACGCAGACAACCTGATTAATATTCATGAACCCAGCAGCTCAATAATCCTTAGTGCGTTTTATATTGTTCTTATTAGTAGTAGAATTCGTAGTAGTTTTATCTTATCAGTATTATTTGTAGTCCCCCCCCCCCTCTTTTTTTTTTATAGAAACACTAAATGACAAACACCACCAGACCTAAGTTCAGTCAACATGACAAATATGCATTCATACATGGTTATTCTAATTACTAAAGTTCTATCATCATTTAATGCTAAATTATCATAATATCATATAATGTTTGACTGACTGATGCTAAGTGAGATATTTAAAAAAAACTGCCATTTTCCAAACATAAGCTATATATATATATATATATATATATATGTATATCAGATAATTAATATTAGTCTGGTGAGTACACTAAAAAAAAATTACAAGCCAATGGAGATTCTATTGCCAAGCAGAGGGTTGATAATATTTAACGAACAAAGCAGTGCAAAACATTTAAAGAAGCCACACAGAAGCCGTTTTAATGTTTTTGACTCTCACGATCTCTCATGATCATTTATTTGAAATCTTTTTTTAACAATGCAAGTCTTTATTGAGCCCAAAATTTCTATGCAATCATTGTTTTTATTATGATCTAATTATAATTTCTATAGCCTGCAACTCTCTTCATGAAGGTTTTGCCATTTTTTTCAATATAGACATCTGTAGCGTCCGTTTTGAGGGTGGGGAAGGAGTGGCTGCCTCTGTAAAACCACACTTCTCTCCACCCACAGGCTATAAACCCTCTCACATAAACATCTGCTGAACCTAGCAAACACAACTAAATATTATGAAAACTAAGATTAGCACTCCCTCTGTCGTTCCACAATCTCTTTTCCCACCGACAAATGACATCATTCATTTCCTAATTCAAGGCCAAATCAACCGTGATCCCATGTGAGGGAACACTCCTCCTACCCCTGATTGAGTGTATCAAGCATGGGAAAATTCATGGAAGTCCTGACCCAGGCCAACTTTAATAGCAACTGGTTTCTCAACGGAGCGTTAACTGTTAGTGCCAGAGTTTCTGCTCTCTTTGACATATCGATCTGATCTTGCCCACTCTCAACACATTTTTATCTTTCTATTTCTTTTAAAGTTAAAGGCACTCTTGAGTATGTTTCAGTTTCTTTGGCTCTCATTTAGTGAAGCCTGATAGCATTTTGAACTATAGCAGAGTGGTTTTGGAGTCTATGTAAAACTTTGAATATTTGAACATGTGTTTTAATTTCCAAGTAAAATACTAATAATGCTGTAGTGCACCACCCTGTTCTGTCTGTAAATGCATGATTTATCATCTGACTGAGGGTGTGCATTATGAGTTATGATATTTGCTTTCCATGAATATTGACGGATGGCCATTGGTCGATATCTTTCTGACTAATAACAGAGAGAGAACTCACTATGCAGCGGAGTCATTGAGCTGGTATTCTCTGGCGCGGGTGAAGCAGCTCTGTACCCCTCCATCAGCCCACAGTCTGGTGATGACATTGGCCAGGTCGTCTGGCAGGAAGCCCTGTTCCTCTGCCGTCCCGGCCAGGGAAAACAACAGACGTGCATCATCCTATAAAACAAACGAATAAACAGATCCAATCAAAAATAGTGCACATTAACACACAGAATACAGAAACTAACATTTATATACATCATATGCAAAAGAATTAGGAGTCTGAGGCAGGTTCACAAAGTCTAACCAAATTCATAAACTGTGGATAATCTGCAATGTGAACATATTACCTCACAGAAGCTAGAATTTGACTCTTCACATTAATCACAACATTTTTACTTTTTTTTTTTTTTTTACCCTCTAGCCCATGTGAAGAACTGTTTACATGAATTTTCTACCATATAAGTATTTGACGATGCAAGTGCATTTAACCTCACCGAGTTATGCATAGCCGTGCTTTTTCTCATTTTTAGTTTAGTGCAATTAACTTCTGCTTTACAAAGCATTATTTTTGTTTTTAGAAGTGTAATGTTACAATGTTAGGATGTCATGTGATTTTAAGCCTTTTTTGCACATAATATATAACACAGCCTACATCAGCGGTCGGCAATAATATCTGGCCCGCGCCCGTAGCCAGATTATTTTGATAGTAGCTGGTTCTGAAATAGATCTGTCATGACAGCAATAGCTACTCATAATCAGAGTATGTGAGTGGAGCGCGAGTGGAGCGGTGTGATTTTGAATGGCGTGAGGAGCGTATTTTTTAAAAGTCGGAGTGTCGTGGTTTTCACTCGCTCCAAGAGCACTCCATCATCACGAGCGGGAGCGGCGAGATAATTAAATGCTCGGAGCGCGGAGGGGAAATTGTTGACGTTCCTCACATACTCTGATCAGACACCACCATATACAAATGTGGCTTTTTGTTATTGACCGTCTCAGGATTTTACAGAGTAACAGCTCACTACCAGTTACAAAATACACTGTAACAGTCAGTCACAGGCAATTCTGGTTGCACTTTTCATCAATTAATATCTTCAATTATCCTTCGACTATGTTCTAGCCCACCATCTAGTGGTGAATTATTTTTTGGCCCGATGCCAAACTTACTTGCCGACCCCTGGCCTATATAGTTACATATTTACTATATTTGTTTTCATAGCCTTTAATATGAACATTGTTTCATTGGACAATACTGGGCAGGATATAGATATTTTTTTTAAAATAAATATTTTAAAAAAATCCAAATAGGAAAAAAAAAAGCAAGATGCATATTATAAAACACTGAAATGTCAGCTCCTGTTAAACATACTGTTTAACCCCCTACACCTGTTAGTAGACCTGATATTGTTTATTGATTAAATATCGGTAAAAATAAATATCGGTCGTCCATTTGCATTATCTACACATCCATTATCTTGGAAGACAGACTGGTTGCAAGGTGGCATTCTGGGAGAAGAGACATTTTTACGGTTGTTGCTGTGTGTGCACGTGCATGTGTGTACTTTGTGGGGGTTACTTCATGTTACTCCAGAGATTTATTTGCCAGGCAGGTCAAAAGTGCAGTATACAAATGTGAGCTATGCATCTCCTGAGAGAAAAACAGAAGGAGAGAAGCAGCCTATGACTAGCTCTCACCTCCAGATTCTACCATCACATCTCAGATTCGAGTCTTGATCCATTTGTCTCCCACACGCTTCTCTCAGAGCTACAAAAATAACCGTCTACCTACATATCTGTCTCTCTCCTCCCAGAGTATATGTTGCAGGAATGGAGTCTCACACCAAAAACCCTCCCACCACGGAGCTGAACTAGGTCACAGGAAGTCAACCCTGGGGTGGAACACGGGAGCCATGAGCAGAAGTGATGGGCTGAGAGACGTGTGACACGACCGCCCCATGCTTCTAGGAGACATGAGGAATTCTTAAACTGTGTGCTCCTGTATACTGTAGACATCGTAAATGTGAAACGACACAGTGTTTCGCAATTTAGAAGTTGAATAGCTTTTAGATTCAAGGAATGCTTGAAACAAGAATACTAAAATGTTCTTTTACTATGCGGTGGAAGAAAGGCAACAGATATGAATGGAGAGAGGGCAGGATGGTTACAGGCCTTTTAAAAGATTTACGGCCTCAAGAGAAGAGAGAGAACAAAAGAGAGAGAAAATGAGGAGATGCAGCGATCAGTCCCATGGGATGCGGTTTTCCACGTGTTCCACTGCTCAAACTGTGACATATGCTTAACACATGAACTCGTTCATACTATTTTAAAGGTACACTGGCTAATGTTCCACTTCCTGCTTCCCGTCAGTACTGTACTGTGGCACAGTACTGTGCACTCAATGTTTTTGATGAAGTTAAGGAGTAACAGAATCAAATCAAATATAGGGATGGTCAAGTTGGTGATTTTTAAGCTCCACTTCTTATATATATATATATATATATATATATATATATATATATATATATATATATATATATATATATATATATATATATATATATATATATATATATATATAAGTATTATTACTCTTATAAAAATTACTATTAAATAAAATATTAAACAAAACAAGAAATATTACTATTGTAATATTTCATCATAAAAATATCACAACAATAATAATAATAAAATTAAATAAAAAATATAAATATTGCACTCTAAAATTAACTACTAAAAATATATAATATAATTTATAACAATATATAATTTTAACAGTGAAATTATAATACTAACATTTACTTAATTTCTTCAGTTTCAAGCATTAAACGATCAAGCTTTTATTTTGGTGGAGATAAGAAAATTTGATGTCAAAATTGATCTGTGTGAGTGTGTGATAATCTGAGATAATATTGTAATTGTTGTTTTAAAGATGTGCAATTTGACAATATCGAGTATTTTGCAAAAACCAAACAAAACACCTACGGACTGCATTAGCCTATGTGGTGATGAAGGGGGTTAAACTGTGCACGTGTGCATTTAGAGTGTTCTTTCACTGCATGATTCAGCCTATTAAAATGCATTAAAAATTATCACTAAATTCAAGATATGGGGGCAGAAAATGTATATATTTACGTTTCATATAGTTAAAATCACATGAAGAGAATCACCGTTTTTTTCTTCAAAAATAAGCATGATTACAAATGTGATATTGCTTTTATACAACAGTTCAATAAACAATAAGTTAATATTAAGAGACTTACGTTTTAGACACCATATTGCCTGTTTTTACTCCATTTCGCCAACAAAAAATTATTCCAAACAGCCACAGCACTGTTTTGCGTCTCTGAGCAACAAGATGGTGCTTCGTCCCTGAATGAATCAACCGTTAAATGATTCGGTTCAGTTGCAATGACTCACTTATTACCAGTGACTTTCTGCCTACTGGCAGTTTTAATTTCACATTTAATTTCACTATTTTCATTTTTTAAATAATTTTCAATATAAGTATTCAATGATTTATGTTTAAAATATTATGCATTTGTAACTGGTTAAAGCACTCCATGTATCTCTGAGCTGCATTAAATAGTGTGTAAATACATCTAAATGTCACTTCAGATGCAACTTCTGCAAAGATTAATGTCCACGGTAGTCAGAAATCAACACAATAACACACTGCAAAATATCCTCTAATTATCATTATCGAAAAAAATAAAAATAAAAATATAGGGATATTTTTTCTCAATACCGCACACCCCTAATCTGTGTATTAAGTTTTGCAGTATAAATGTATTCTTTTTATTTTCGCATAAAGTTAAACAGCTTTTGCTATGGTATCAAAATTAGTACAGAGAAAAGTGAAATTTTATTGGTAATGGAACAGACTACTGAAGTTATGGTATTGTGACAACACAAATGTTTTCCAATTAATTTATACAAGCAGTATTAAAGTCAGGGCTCCAGACAAATCTAGTAAGGAGCCATTGGCTCCTATAAGAAAAAAACTTGCCACAGAATAAACGGTGTTTTATTTTTTATTTTTTTTTTATTATTTTTAAACATTTCAATCATACTGTCATGCGTTTATGTCTCATCTTTTCTTGGCTTTATCAGCATTTTAATCCATCTTGTAGATGTCCTGGGAAATGAGGTTTACTTAAAGTGGGAACTAAACATCTTTTCCAACTTGAAATATACAGTCACATTGTTCATTACACAGAATCTGTACCAATATCATGGACCATAAGCATCACTTGGACACAGAGTGGCTTGGGCTCCTCGTCAATGCATTGTGTTATTGTTGTCACACGTCTTTCACATATTTAGTCTGTCTTTCTTCGTTAGTAAAATGAAGTTTTATAGTTTTATAGGAGGAGTTGAATCATGTTAAGTAAAAATATGAATTATTAAAGGTTAAGTAAAAATAGTAATATGCAATAGTGCATAAATATAGCAATATGGCTCCTCTTTATAGTTCTTTTTCTAGCTGACTGATCAGCTTATGGACACCGAATAGTTATTCTGAGGTAAATGTATTATTACGCTGCAATGTTTACAAGCTTTACACGTTTTCAGCAGTTTGAAACACTGAATGAGCTATTACATGATACATTTCAGTGCTGTAGGCTCTAATAAAATTACCTACCTGAATTTTAATTCATGTTCATTATATACTATCGTAGTAAAAAGAAAGATAAAATGGGTTCACTTGCCGTTTGAACTGAGGTGCTAAAGCGATTGCGCCTGCGCCATTAAAGAGCGCCAAAACCATATTTATCGTTTGAATTCCGTTATGAATTTGGCATAATTTTAATACTGATACTTTCTTTATTAAAAAGTAACAAAGCACAAAGCTTTTTGCAATTACTGGATGGCAAGTGCGCTTCAAATAATATGAAGTTCACGCATTAACAGAACAGCATTTAGACTAAGATCTTGATAACAAGAAGCCATATTAGTAATGATTATAAACGAGAATTGTTAACGGTATTGCAAATATTAACACAGATGACAGCTTTACCTGTTGTAGTTTATTCAAGTTGTGCATGAAATAGACGCTGCTTTTGTGCACGTCTCCTTCATATCGATCTCTCTCACGCTACAAAACTGATCAGCGTTTAGCAGGTGTGCGTCAGCGCTGCTGTGCGGCAGAGATGAGGACTGTTTTAAACCCTTTATTCCACTAAAACTTTGTTGCACAGTCTCAATTTAATACGAGAACATAACAAAAGATTTGATCGCAAAACAATCAGGAAAAAAGGCATTACATGCAAATTTTTAAGTCATAACATGTAAATATATATAGTCGCCAGTGGCAACCTCAGCAAAAACTTCACTTGCAAATTAATATTTTTGGTCTCAAATGCTACCGTTTTCGTTGTAGTCTGGAGCCCTGTAAAGTTGATATTTCACATCATTAGTTTGATAAAAGCATGTGTTGCTCTGAATATGTACACATTAAAAGACATTTATTTTTTCCAATCCTGCCCTTGACCTAAAACGAGTCTGACACCCTTAATAAATAACTCAGAAATTCTTCTGATTGGTGTCTTGTGAACATTACCATGAACTAGCTTACAGTAATTACGCAGGGCTTTCGTAAAACAGACTAGTTACTGAGATGACCCACTGAGTTTTGTACATCCTTCATCAAAAACACCTCATAAACAAGAAAGAGAGAGAGAAACACTTGAGGAATTTCCCCAACAGATCTCGCTCTCACTAATTAAACATGATGGAGAGATGTTGTTAGCCTCTCTAACAGCACTTTACAGCTCTATTCCCAGAGCAGAGACACAATCATCCATCTCTCCCTTCACCCGTCTAATTAAAACATACACTGCTGCTGCACGGTAAAATAAAGGGCCTGTGTTGGTTTAAAGGAGCTATATTCTTCACTTCATTCTCTGCACTATGAGTGCTGCTTTTTTTAAGACACTGTGACAAGTTAAAAGAAGTTTGACTTTTAATAACACGTCTCAAGACTCCTGCGTCCTACTTCCTTCCATTCAGTCAGTGTTAACCCTGTACATTCACTGTAAATCTGGTCAAATATCATGGATTCGACTATATAGTGAGGATAAATCTGAGCTGATAGAGATCAGAGCTTCTGCAGAGCCTCAGATGTGCTGAACATACTGCTGTCTTCAGGCTGTTCTCTTGAGATCCTAGCTAGAAAGCTAACACTCTGACTTTCTCATTTTCTTTTTCCCTTCTTTTACACTTAATCTTTATATCTCTAGCAGGTTTTGAGGATTTGTGCATAGACCGCAGAATAAAGATTGTTACTGTTATTATGTGTGCTCTGAAGTCTCTTGCAGGACTCGAGTAGAAATATAAATTAAATTGATCAAAAGTGATTAAGACAAAATGTTATAAATAATTATATTTCCACAAAAGAAGAAATAAGAAATGTTTCTTGAGCAGCAAGAACAGAGTTTAAGCTGATAATCAGACTTTGTGACAAGGGAGGGATCATCTGAGCTGGTGGGTGTTTGAGATGATCTGAGGTGTGTGTGTGTTGCTGTACTGAGGATGTGTGTGATTTATTTGCGGAGGGAATGCCGTGTGTACTCACCGCTCTGCCACTGTCCTCATATTCGATCTTGAGGTTGCTTATGGCTTTAATAATGGCCATGATGGACTGGATGGTGTTACTGTACACCACAGCTCGATACTGCTTGCACTCTTCCTCCGTGTAGCCGTCCTCATGAATAATCCTGCATAACGTACATACAGACGATCAATCATCAGTGTTGTATAGGATATTTAGCCCTCATTAAAATTTCAGTTGTATTGTTTTAAGTGTGTGTGTGTGCGTGTGTGTATATTCACACACATACCTATGCATGCATACACACACGTATATTATGATGCGGCAAACAGGAAGTAGTTATATTAAATCAGAATATATGAATGTAAATAGTGAATAAGTAAATCTGATTACATCTATAAATCAGAATATTATATATTAAATTAAATATCAAAAGTGGCAGTAAAAACTTACAATGCTAAAATTATTTCATATAAATTCCGTTTTTAAACTTTCTATTAATCAAAAATTTTAAAATACATTAAAATAGACAAGTTATTTTACATTGTAATAATGTCACAGTTTTGATTTTACTGTGTTTTGATTTTATTTGTTTATTTTAGTGTTGTCACGATACTGGAATTTCTAACTTCGATACGATACCTTGAAAAATATCGATACTCGATACCATTTTCGATACCACGGAGAAAAAAACTGCCACAATATTAAGGGGGTAATTTTTTTAATTTAAAGATAAATGTAACAAGTCGAGAACATGCGGTATATTTTACATGAAGGTACTGCATTTGTTGATTTATTTATTGATCTTTTATTAATCTTAGTTAAATGTTAATTGAAACTAACGTTTACTAATACATGTACTAATTAAAATCCAAAGTTCTATTTGTTGATATTCTCATTTGCTTCATAACCAAAATATTTCCAGATATAGGGCCCTATGAAATCAGTTTTATTTTTCCCCAAATTCCGTTTTATTTTTTTCTACATTCAGTTTTTCCCATTTAAATTTTTCTGGATTCCGTTTTTTTCCGTTTTAATTTTTCTGGACTCTTTTTTTTTAATGGTCAAATTAAATGCTATTAATCTAAAAGCATGTCTAATTCATTAAAATCATGAAAATTATACAATTTAACATTTAATTTATTAAAAGTGTAACAAAAATGACACGTTTAGGGCCGTATGAAATGTTTGAACCTTATGTTTTATTGTTACCAAATTCTGTTTTAGCATGTCTATTAGGCTATTTGAATGCATACAATTTTTTTTATTTATTCTTACAGTAGCCTTATGAAATGTGTTTTCCCCCTCAGAAATTCTGTGTTGTGTATTTAAATTGTACTGGATATCAGATGAAGGCATAAAACAATTTTAATTCATTTATATTTGAATTAATGAAAATTAAACATTTACATTTTTGGCAAATGAAGGGGATTTACTATTAAAATTAAAATATTTTGTGATTATTTCTTTAAAAAAATTAACAGTAGTAGTAAGTAGTAGTATTATGTACATTCTACTAAATAATAGTAATATAGCCTATTTCTGGCACACGGTCTTTAATAGTTAAACCGAACTTTTATTTTGACAGGTTGCCGTGAATACTTCTAACGTTCTGTGTGTGTGTGTATGATATGACGCTAGTTTTACTCAAATTAAATGGTAAAATGCTCGTAAAGTGCCTTTCAGATCAGTTCTGGAGATATTGTTGATGTATTTATGTCCTCATTGAGACGGCAGACGCGGAAATCACCGCGAGCGCCACATTAGTAAACACAACCGCACGTGCAGCACATTCACTCAGAGACGCGCAGAACATGCAGGATTCATATTTAAATCCACTTTTGCAGCTTAATATTTACAGATACTAGTCCATATCGCGATTTGATTTAAGTGTAATGACCTACTTTTGATTAATTCATCCAAACTTTGACAAATTCCGTGACATTCCGCGTTCAACTGTAAATTCCGTTTTTATGACTGGATTCCGTGCGCGTTCTCTGCATCGCGGAGATCATAGATCCTTACAGATAGCGCTCCTGTTGTGTTCTTTAACAACCAGAGCAGTCATCTTTCTATTCACTTCACTTTTGCTATTTAACCAGAGCGAAGGAGACGAGTGCGGCCACGTGTGGTGCTTGTCCACGCGCCTTTGGAGAGAAGTGAAAGTGACAGCTCGGCTAGTATCGGTGTATCGATACTTCGGGAAATTAATATTGGTACCGTTCAGATATTTCAGTATCGATATTTATCGAAATATCGATATTTTTGACAACACTAGTTTATTTATTTGTTCAATCAAATAAATGCAACCTTGGTGTGCACAAAACACTTCTTTCAGAATCATTAAAAATATTACCAACCCTAAACTCAATATTAAATGTAAATATAAAGCTAAACAAATATTTGTTAGATTCACCAGAAAAAGCAAATATGAATAAATAAATAAATAAAACAGAACAAATAAATGATGGCACAAAAGACAAAGATATAAGAACATTAGGTTTTAACCCGAAGCCTGGCTTTAGTATCCAGATGTAATATAAAATGTATTAATGTGAACAGGCTTTTGCAGTGGATGGAACTTAGCCACTGAATTGATTTTAAGTGCTGGTGGGAATTTTCCTGTGGATCTTGTCAGACTGAATCTATGGAGATTTTTTTTTTTTTTTAAATAGTCAGCTCAGTAGTTCAGAGGAAAATCTCTGAGGAGAGAACCAGAAAGCCAGTTCACCGTCTGTCACTCAGATGGCATTTAAAACAGCTTTAAAAGGAAAATAGAAACACTCTTCTCCGATTATAATAATGTAATTCAATTATTAAAGAATGAATGCCGCGATTATACCCCAGGTCAGAGTGTGTGTCAGGACGCATTCAGTGATGAGATGGAGTACAAAACATTTTCCATCAGAGTGATTAGATTGTAAAACAGCTTTGGGAAACCGAGGTGTAAAAAGAGCAGCAGAGGTCAAAGTCAGATAAACAGTATTAACTGCTGCCAGGGGCCCCACTACATACACACGCACATCAACAGCTGTTTATGTGAACAAGGGAGACACATAGGCTACATACCCAGACAGGACTTTTAGCCATCAGCGTTACATTTGTAACATTTGTGGCAAAAAATGCTGTTTAGGTAGGCAACGCGCTCTGTCTTGAGACGACTTCTATGTGAAAGGCCCCAAAAAATACTATACACAAGTATGCTTGCAACGCATACACAATTTCACATTTTATTAAGTTGTGAAACGTCAGAATACAACTGATAATGCAATGCAAATATACGTTGCATTCTCAGAGCTGCCACAGTGGGTGCTATTGCACAAATTAATGTGAACTACTTTTATGCTCGTGTTGTGGCGAGCCTGATCTCATGATGGAAACATACCTGCGGGAACTTTTTTGCAAGATGCGAAATATGTTGTGCCATGTAGGTTTCGTGACATATTCGATGGGAAATGTCCACTGAGTGGTGCTAAAAGAGTGCTTGGTGTTGAACAGATGAACGCACATATGGTACATATGGTTTTATGTGATGTTGGTTTTGTATGTGTCACCGCAGTTCTGACTTGAAATGTTCGTTGAGTGGCGCTATAACTCTAATGCTCCGTAACGTTTAAAAATAATGTACCATCTGCACTACACCTAAACCTACCGATAGTATGAACAAAAGCGAATGTGACGTAAAAACGCAAATTGCTAGCATGCCATTTTAGCTCGTTTTTCGATCTCTCATCTTTGAGCTCTTTCATCGTGAGCCATGTTTTTCACAGGATTCGTACCCAAGGATTCCGCATGCAAGTCCAATTCCATGCCGGCTGATCTACCAAGCAAGCTTGTTACATCCAGAAAGCGAAAAATATTGAGCTGTAATCATAACGGTGTAGGAAAATGATTACAAGTGCTGGTTGTTTTACCTCCTCTAGTGTTCATTTCTGTTGGAAACTGCAGTGATATGTACTTATTGGTACGTATTTAACATCTTCTCCAATCATTTTGGCTGCTTAAACCTAGTCTCTTTCTTACAAACTGATCTCAAGCTTGAATTCAGATCTGCCTTCATTCAACCAACGACTGAAGGATTGAACTAAGACTGGAAGAAAAGATTTGAATCTACTTCTGTTACATTGCAACTTTTAAACTTGTCTAGCTACCTGAATAGCTGTTCAAATTGACGATCTAGCCTTTGAAATGACTCACTGAATCTGACTCACTGAAATTAATGATTCTAAACACTCATTTAGACTTGGAACTATGGGGTTTGTGTTTGAGTATGTGCACTTTGAGTTTATTAACTAGTGCAGGGGCAAAAACTCCTAATGTTCCATATGAATGAATGTGTACGTTAGTGAGAAAGAATTTTCTTAAATTTTTTTCACTTTAGAGTTGCAGCAGTGCCCTCTCATATCATCCAAACCAGCGTCAACAGCTGGCATTTAGAGATGTGTCTGAAAGAGAGTAAGAGATTTTGGGAAGAGAAAACATTGTTCACTCACTTCATCTGTTTAACGATGGTGCTCTTCCCCGATTCTCCAGCACCTGTGACAGAAACACAAAGAAAACAAGGTTATAAAAACAACACTCATGTTCATCTGCAATTATGAACGTGATATTGATATAGCTTGTCAGTGATCTACGGCTCGGTGTATTAAATCAGATCAGAATCTGAAAGCAGGTGATGGAGATTTACCGCTAATCACGGAACCGGCTTTACTGACGAGATACGCATGATCATCGTGTTCGATATATCGCACAGCCCTACTTCAGACAGGAAAGCAAGCTCACGGTCACTGTTTTTTTCTCCGTCTAGTCAGTCTTAGTGCTAATGCCCACCCTGTATTGCGAATGTGTGTGTGCACGTGTGGCCTATACTTCCAGTAACTCAAGTCTTGCTGACTTCCATTCTCTCCCAGACCTGGTGTTTATCAAGTTTGGCCTTTAATGGTGATGTCTGAGTGCTTCACAAACAGGAAACGGGGCCTTATCAGGGTAATTTCCACAGGCCTGCAGGGGCACGCTACTCATTTGACATCTAACTCCCTCATTTGAACATTATATAAACACAAAACATAACGGCCATACGCTAGAATCAACAAATATCTATGCGTCACAATGGCGTATCTGATACAGACTGGCACATGTTTGTGCTCTGGGGAGCGTGTTCGTGTCACATGACGTGCAGCTCTGAGATGTAGCGCTGCCCCCTGGCCGTCAGTCTGCGGCCCTCTTACACAACTCTAAACACACGGATTACGCTGCAAACAGAGCGGAAAACTGCCCTCAAACTCCAATGAAATAGTATCTGAAGATGCACAAAAAGAGGAAAGCCTTAAAAAAAAAAAAGAAACAAAGAAAAGTCAAAAGATGGCCTACTGATTTCAAAATCACAGTTTTAGCACACCTGTCAACATGCCACACGCTCACACCCACTTACTCTACGTGAAGAGACGACTTCACACTTGAGCAGCTGCTGTCAACACCTCAAACATGCAAAATCAGTTCTCCCACATCTTACAGAGACGGCAGCCGTTCAGACTTCAGTCACGCATCAGTTTGCAGCTTTCATTTGAGAGATTTTTGCTGCTACTGCACGCTTAGAAAGTTGGTGTAAAGGGCTTTTCACACCAAGGATTGTAACTATAATAGGCCCCTATGAAACCAGTTTGTTTAATTTTTTTCTTCTTCAAATTCTTGTCTTATTTTCAGTTGTCATTTTTCTGGATTCAGATTAGTGACGTCAAATGATTAATTGCGATTAATCGCATCTAAAATAAAGCTTGTTTACATAATATAAGTGTGTATACTGTGTATATTTATTATGTAAATGTAAATACAAACACACGCATGTATATATTTAAGAAAAAGTTTTATAAATTAAATATATGTAATATAAAACAAAAGAATATGAATATATAAATTATTATTTAGTCATTTAGCAGACATTTAGACATTCAGACATAAACATTTAGCATGCTTATAAATGTATAAACATGTAAATATCTTCAAAATATATACCGTGTGTGTGTGTATTTATATATACAAATATACACAGTACACAATGTAAACAAAAACTTTTATTTTGGATGCGATTAATTGTGATTAATCGTTTGACAGCACTAATTCAGATTAAATGGTTTAATTATTTTTAATAATCAAAACCAATGTCTAATCACCTGAATTCATTCAACTTTAACAATGTGATGATTTATGATAATGATTATTGTAAATGTAATGATTTAATAATAATATTATCATCAAAAACAGTTCTCAAATGCAATAAAGCAATACATTTTTTTTTCAAATTTTAACACTTAAATTCAAATCAAATGGAGACTTTAAAATGTATTTTTATTTTTTGGCAAAGAATAAGATTGCTGCACAACAGAGGTTTTCTGTTAAAATTAAAATTTGGAAGACAAATTGTATGGTAGGCCTGTTCCTTAAAAATAAGGTTGTAACAATTTTATTATTATTATTATTATCACTGCTACATGATCTGACTTTAAAGGGATAGTTCACCCAAAAATGAAAATTCTGTCATTAATTACTCACCCTCATGTCGTTCCAAACCTGTAAGACCTTTGTTCATCTTCAGAAAACAAATTAAGATATTTTTGATGAAATCCGAGAGCTTTCTGACCCTCCACAGACAGCAACACAACTGACACATTCAAGGCCCAGAAACGTAGTAAGGACATCGTTAAAATAGTCCATGTGACATCAGTGGTACAACCGTAATTTTATGAAGCTTGAGCATTTACAGTTGAAGAAGACAAAATTGTAGTGTACAAGTTTATCGTCCCTTGGTATGGACACTAATATAGTTCTTGTTATACTTAGTGAACTTGCATTGTGCTCAATCCCTTAGAGGATAGACAGGGGACGGGATAGCCCTCATGGGAAAATAAAAGCCTGTATGACACAGCATGTCTATTGTGTATTAGTGTTCATACATCTAGCGATGTGCACCTGCAGGATGTGGCCATGTATGTTTTAGTTATTGTCTGCGAATAAAACTGGCGGCACTTCCACGGAATGCGTTTTAAACCATAACAAAAGACAAAAGGCCATCACATGAGCAGCACTCAACCAAACAGTAGTCGTGGATTACCAGAAAAACACTCTCTTAAACAATCATAAATGAGCTACACATAAAAGCATGCTACATCTTTTCAATTTATCCAATTACGGTTATAGATTCTTCGCAGTGCCATCTCCTACAAAACTAATTTGAAACATTACCAGAGATTCCACTGGGATGGGCAGCCGGGTTCTTCCAGTATCCAAGAGCGTTTATTACACAATGGCCTGTATTTTCAGCACACTACAAATTAAACCTGACCTGTTTTAATTTTATGAGCTCAATTACAAAGCAATATGCACATCAATATTAACTTGCAGTTTTTTTCTGTACTAGATATAAAAATAATTAAATTTAAACAACAGAAATTTAAACTGAATTAATTTAATTTAATTTTAAACCCAGACAGACTCACATGTGTGCAAAAGGCCTGGTATCAGGTGTTGTTTTTGCATTGCATTGGTCTCATCGCACGGTTGCGGTACCTCAGATCTGAGGGCATGCGTGGATGTGTAAATGACAACATGGGCTACGCTAATGAGAGCTCACCAATACAGTGCAGCGACGTGCCAATGAGCTCAGGTGTGCACTCCTGATCCGGGGCCAGGTTGTCTGGCTGAGGCTGACTGAGTTTTTGTGGTCATTATGGTCTGAGGCACACAGGTTCACAGTGGAGACGAGAATAATTTGGTTTTGTTGCTGCAGCTGCGACTCAGGTTACCACAGTACACATTTGTCTCAGTCCACCCTGCATGTCTTATTTTCTAGCTTGGCCATGACTTAACCAGTTTTACTGTCTCTCAACTGCATTATGAAATCAACAGCAAGTAACTTGCCTATTTAAAAAGCTGATATCATGCATGTGATCCATCTAATCACGTTTAAACAGACTTACGTTCTTGCTCTCGCTCTCTCACTTCACTCGTCCTCTGGTTTTTGTATTCATTGCTCCAGCAGACAGACTTGACCACAGCTCTCCACCCTTTGTGGTGCGGTTGCCAGGCATTAGTTCCTTTCTGTTCAAATTCTAGGCCTTCACAAGCGGAGCGTGATCTCTCTGACTGTTCACTTAATAAATGCATCTCCCTCTTCTCCTTTTTCTTCTGCTCTAGTGTTCGCAGGCTAGTCTAATAACAATGCTGGAGTAATAATCTGATCTGAAGAGAGCCTTTAAAAACAACACACAACAAAAATAAAAATAAAATAATAATGATTATGATGATGATGATGATGATGATGATATTAAAAAATTAAACATGGGCAGTTAACAAAAACATGTATTTTTTTACATGATAAAAAATTACACATTAAAAAATATAAATGAAAGTAAATAACCTTACCTAAATTAAACTAAATTTAATTCAGGTAGTCTTTATCAAATAAAAGCAATAGTTAAAAAATTAATAGTTTTAGAAGTGTAAAATAAGGTTATATAAACCTATTTTATAAAGGGTTAAAATGAATATGAGCTGTGTCAGATGAAAAATTCTATAAAAAATTAAATAAGGATTAGATTAAAAAACAAAGAATTAGCTACATATTTAAAAAAAGTTTTAGGGGTACAATATAGTGTTAAAATTATTATCAATACATCAGAGCTTTGCCATAGTGAATTGTGAACATGCTAAAGAAAAAGGTAAAGTAAAATAAAGTAAATAATAGAAGTAAATTTAAGTAAGTAATAAAAAACATGAACAACCAATGAATTAATCATGCACTCTTTGACATAATACATACAACCGCACACTTACAAACCGAATACTTTGGATTAATGAAGTGATGGTTTAATAAGCACTGAACATCCTTGCAGTGCCTCTAGGGCCATTTATAATGTTATTTGCCTGCTGAAACCACCGCTGGATAATGAACAGGCAAAGACAGAGCTGTTGTGAAAAACACTTTTGATGCGGCTCACCCTGATCAATGCTCCGGCAGAGACCGCAGACTGATGATGCCCCACAGATGGGCGAGTGTGATCGTTTTTATGCCCCTGTTTATATCTAGTAAATGGATAAAACTGTCAACTGTTTATTGGGCTGTCTGAAAAATTTATTTGTCTGCTTATTTATGACAATTTTTTTTTCCCAGGTTGGATCATCGTCAGATCAATAGCATTTAGAAACAATGTTCTGAACACAGTGAGACGAAAGTCTAAATGTCTTGCATGTTTGTTTAGTGGTTTCACAAGGTACACATTTGTAATACCTGAAACAAAAACACACACCATCCCTCTGTGACGTAGTGAGAAGTTTGTGTGTTCAGTAAATAAGCTTTTATTGGTCTGTGGACGAGACACCTTCAAACCTTCAAAATGTGAAAAAGGAAAAAAGAAATATCTCAAAACTCTCAATGTGATGTGGTCAATCCAGAAGGAATAATAAATAAGGCTTTCTGGAAAGCACATTAGCGTGCATATAAATCGCAGTTTCCACAACATCTCACACGTGTGTATTAGTGGATGTGTGATGTAACATGTTGGGAAATGCAGAATAGAAACAAAAGACCCTTTCCTCATCCGGCTCCTAAGATGCCAAAGAGCGTCATGTGGCCATTGTCCCAGAATTACCCAGTTTCCACCAAAGGAGGGAAATCCATGCCAGTCCCATCCGCCTGGGGCCATCCTGCTCCCTATAGGCCCTTATGTGGCTACAAATGCTCCATGTGTGTGTGTCAGAGGGGGTGGTAAGAGAAGGACAAAGAGGCCAGTGTGAGTGTGGCTCTAGTTGTGTGGACAGCAATGCCACTGTTTACCATCATTTAGGTCACAACAATTACAGCTGAACCAGCCACACACACACACACACACACACACAGTTAGACCCTCTTAACGCCCCGGGCCTCCATCAGCACCTCAAAACTCTTCATTCAAACAGAAGGGAGGCAGCAAACACATACAGAATATAATAGCGCTTGCATGGGCCCACTGCACTGTTAGGCTGAATATAATTGGCATAGGGCCCTATGATTTCCGTGATGCGGAAAACGCGGACGGAATCACGGAATTTACACATGAAAACGGAATTCTCGGAATCGCACGGAATATGCATATATTTTGTTGACATTAAATAAATTTTTTTTTACCTCTTTCTCATTTTTTCAGTTTAAAACAACAAACGTAGAAAGGTCTCTACCTAAACCGTGGCCAAATGGCATTGTTAAACATGTTGCCTAGTAACCATACGTCCTTACGTTCCCGCGCAAGGAAAAAAATGTCGAAGCGAGTGGCTCCTGATAAGATAACGGTGTCAAAACAATTAAGAAACTCTCAATTGAACGCTAAATACCGGGCTGAACAATACCCCAACGACTACTATGAGTCTGGACAACAACGTTTTTGTAAGTTTTGTCAACATACTGTTGACTGGACCCACAAAGACACAAGTAACGACCATTTGATATCAAAAGTTCATCTCAAGAACAAAGCTAAATCCACAGCGGGCAAATCCCTCCAGGTTACCATTGAGGCAACGACAAAATCAACAGAAGCAAGGCGTGAGTTTGTTGCAATGTGTGCTGAAGCTGACATACCGCTTGAGAAAATGAAGAGGATACGTCCGTTTCTTGTTAAACATTGCAAGCAGGGAGGTGCACTCCCAGAAAACGCCAGCAGCCTCAGGCAGACCCACCTGCCGCGGGTCTGCAACACATGCCTGCTTGTATCTTCAAGAAAGTACTTTAAAGTTATGAAAAATTCTATTTTGTCAGTGTTCTTTGGACATCGATCTGCACATACATGAAGAAAAGTACTTTGCTAAATGTTAGTACACATGAAATCGATACTTATTCCGCAGTGTAATCCTGCATCTTTCCCCTGATGCCCAGTTACAGAGAGCCATGTTGGAGCACTAATGTAATGGAAAAGGCCAGCTGATTCAAATATAATGTGATTTTTATTTTTTTTTTTTTTTGTAGATAGAAAATACATTGTTCTGCTTACATGGAGGGGTCACTGATGATGATGGGTTAACAGTATACTTTTAGGCTGTTATATGTCTTTGTGTTGGCGTTCTGACAGGCACATATCGTTGTTTCAATGTTTCTGTCTCCCTGCAGCATGGTTACAATTATTCTTTAATTTAATATTCATCAACCCTACTTTGTAACTGTTACCTTCATGTTACTGTTATTTTTGGCCAGAGATTTGGCTGAATTTTGGAGAATTTTGAATGTGCTTTATTAACAGTTTAAATAAAAAAGCTGAATTGTGAGTTTGTGTAACTGAATTTTTAAAGGTCAATACTGCTTAGAAGTGAAAAGAAAACAAACAAATCCAAAAAATCCGAAAGGGCTAAAAATAAATCCAAAAAAACGGAATTTGAAAAAAAATAAAACGGAATTTGAGAAAAAATAAAACTGATTTCATAGGGCCCTATTGGCATCAAACACAGGCGTTAACAGCCTCGTCCACTTCCAGCTTCAATAATTTTGGCTCCTCTTAAAATTACAGCTCTGAAAGTTGGACAAAGTGCTGTTTCAGAAGCTCAGCAGAAGCAGCAGTAATGAACTCCTAATCAGGCTGAGTTCGTCTATAATTTAGGGTGGTTCATTCTTTGTTCTTAGCCTGCGGTCTGTCTTGGCTAGCTTGGGCTGCACCCGACAGTCTGGTATGACAGGGTGTTCAGATGGTGTGATGTTTAAATATTCCAAATGATTTTCCTACAGGCTTTTAAGCTGGCTGGCTTTCTCCAGTTCTGTTTGTCAGTATTTCCTTACATGGCCACTCTGGAGGAAGTGATGTCAACACTACAGGACTGAAGAAGTTCTCAATAATGCCAGGATCACATATGTGACCCTGGACCACAAAACCAGTCTTAAGTTGCTTGGGTATATTTGTAGCAATAGCCAAAAATACATTATGTGAGTCAAAATTATTAAATTTTCTTTTCTGCCAAAAATCATTAGGATATCAAGTAAAGATCAGGTTCCATGAAGATATTTTGTAAATTTCCTACCGTAAATGTATCAAAACGTAATTTTTGATTAGTGATATGCATTGTGAAGAACTTAATTTGGACAACTTTAAAAGGTGATTTTCTCAGTATTTAGATTTTTTTGCACCTTCAGATTTCAGATTTTCAAGTATCTCAGACAAATATTGTCTTATCCTAAAAAGCTTATTAATTCGGCTTTCAGATGATGTATAAATCTCAATTTTTCAAATTGACCCTTATGACTGGTTTTGTGGTCCAGGGTCACATGTCAAATATAATACCCACACTGGTTAGTTGGTGAGTATCATGAAGAAATGACCAGGTCACAAAATTATTAAATTATATTTAATCTATTAACTTAAATATATGAATACATTTTCAATGCATGTATTTATATATTAATTTTCTAATTAATCATTTTCTTTTTACAAAATGTATTTATTTTTAATACCACTTTTTTGGTGCACTGAGAAAAAAAAAACTGCTAGAAAATTTCACAAATAACTACAAGAAAGAAAGATGCAACACACTGAATTAAGACCAAAAGATGACAGACATTAACCCTTTGCGGCAAGATGGTGCAACTTTGGTGTTTTATCATGTAGCAGTTAAGGTTAGATGTGGGTGGGGAGGAAGTAGGTCCGAGATCAGGGAATAAGGGAACAAAAGGTCTGAGCAGAAAGCATTTCCTTCAAATCCCATAAGGACAGAGAGTGAAAGAGATATTGCCAAGAGTTCCCAAGGGAGATGCATTTCCCAAGGAAGAATACAGTATCTATGGTATAATAATAAGTATGAAACACTTGGTGATTTAAAGTTTAAAGTTAAAAAAGTTTAAAGTTAAAGTTTTTGAGTAAAAGCGGAATTTAAATCTTATTTATTGTCTTATGTAGCATGATGCTACAGTATGCATGAATGGTCACGTAACGTGCACTTTCGGTCATGTAGTATGGACAGAGATCTTTTCTGAAACGCCAGTAAGGACAAGGATTGTTTTCATTTTTAAACAAAAAACGCACCAGTGTAAACATAGCCTTGCATCTAAGCGGTTTGGGACGCTTTCACTCACGTGTGAGCCACATCTCTGACTGAGTGTAACTGGTTTTAAACTAGTAGGTGTGTTTGACTTGACATGGCTCTGCACAGGACCGATAGAGTTATAGAGAGCAGACTGCATGCTTTCGAATCGCTCTCGCGGATGTCAAACACCAATCTATCTGTGCAGCGCCGCTTCTAGTCGAACACACCTAGTGCTGAAGGGCTTATTGGCTCAGTGACGTTGATGAGATTAACCCCTTAGGTATTGAAGTTTGGTACCGAACCTAGCCCTATAGCACACCTCTTTTCAACAAATCACGTGATTTGAGGTTTCACATCCATAAAACCTGTGAACATGTTTGTTAATAAAGCTGAAGACAATAAATAAGAGAGAGAAATCAATAAGACCTCTGGCCTCAACAGACTTCAAGAGACAGAGGAAAACATCTGAGCTACCATGTGTAAAAGTTAAATAACGACTTGTTCGTATAGAAGCATGACGGTCCTTCTCATGACCTGTGACCATGTGTCCACGCATCACACGCACACTTCAGAAACCCACATCTCATGTGCCCTTGACAATCAATCAAAACAATGAGGGATAAACACTACAAAGAAGAAGCGAAAATTCAGATTATCTCCAGCTGCTACATCTGCATCTTCTGCCAGCTCATGAGATGTTTAATTAGGGGAGCACAGTGCTGTCTAATGACTCTAACAGGTCTATTGAGAGGCACGTTGATGTAAATAAAGTGCTTGGTTAGAGGTAAATGCACGGAGTAATATCTATTAAACACCTGCCTTCAGGGCCCTTGTGAATAAGAGAGTGAGTTTGTGTGTTTGGCTGCATGGGCAAAGTATGACTCTGGTCTCATTAATCTAGGCAGACAGCAGAAGGACGGAGCATTGTGGATGTGTGTGTGTGTGTGTGTGTGTGTGAGAGAGAGAGAATGAGAGTCTCTCTCAAAGCAAGCAAGCAGCAGCCCAGAGGCCTTGAAGTCTCCTGGCAGGCGGCCCCCTGAGCTCTCCAGTCTAACTCATTTAAAAAAAAACTCTCAACACATACAAAAACACATCAGATGCATCAAAAAGCTTTATATCCCTCAGTGCAGAGCAAAACTCACAGACAACTAGTTTTATCACATACGAACACGCTGTTCTCCTCCCAGTTTTGGTACCTTAAGGCTCATGTGCACATCCAAATCATTCACAAGCCATTTCAAGCTTACTGCACTAAAAAAAGCAAGTGCTTCCTCAAAACCATGGCATGTGGGATGTACTAGCCTAACCAACCCCAACCTTTCAAATGTTATCGTTTTGTTTTCTCAAGTCTATGCATACAAGCAGTACAGAACATGTAGAATTTCAGCCACGACTCATTCTATTTAAGAACTATATTAAAAATAATGATATTAATCCACATTCATCCAGTCAAAATACCATAGTTACATATAATATTACGATGATGCGCAGATGAGCTCAAACGTCACCTGAATCCACTGGTTCAAATAAATTATCTGCCCGCCACCCACCTGTAATTAATTAGAATGTATGACAAATTTTTTATTAGTCGACCCGTCGATTATCTGCAGCGCCCGCAGATGTAAGCGCCATCCACGCATCAATAGTACATAAGATGGACTGTCACGGAATTTGCCAGATTTTGAATGAATAAATCAAAGTAGGTCAGTACACTTAAATCAAAATGTCTTAATAATGATAGTACTACTACTAATGATAAAATTATTAAAACATTACATTTAAGGAATATATACCAGAAAAATTGTTTACCAGATTTTATTTACCAGAAAAATGTAAATACACATGAAATAATGTAAATAATACATTTAAAATGTAAATAATACATTTAAAAATCATAAGTTAATTATTTATAAGATAAATTAATTAGACATGCTTTTGATTATTAAAATGTAATGAAACCATTCAAATGGAATTCAGAAAATTAATGGAATACACAGAATTTGGTCAAATTAAAACTGAATGTGATAATATGTATTTCATAGGGCCTTAAAAATGTCATTTTTGTTAAACTTTTAATAAATTGCTATTAAATAGTGTAAGTTTCATGATTTAGACATTTCATGATTTAGGCTTTTTGATTATTATTATTTAACCATTAAAACAGTCTAGAAATAGTAAAACAGAAAAAAATGGAATCCAGAAAAACAAACTGGGTAAAAAAAAAAAAAAAAAAAGAAGGATTTCATAGGGCCCTAGTTAGGATTATGGGTATAATCTATTACAGATAAATGTATCCGTAAATGAAAAATAAACTATGTAAACAGTCACTTTATATGTTGGTTGACCAGACAGTTTGCTCTTAATAAAAGTCTGGCTACGCAACACAAGCCTCCGTTTCAGCTCTCATCCGCCTGGCAACCATGCTTTTTGTGCTGATCGATTAGTAAACGACAGTAAAAGGTTGGAGACTGCATCCCGTGCACTGGCTGAGGGGTCAGACAGAGTTGTCATTAATAGGTAAAGTGTCAGACCTGGGCAGAAAGAACAACTTCAGGTCTGTCTGCTGAAAATGCAGATCTCAGTAATTCCAAAAAGTAATTATCATAGTCATGTGACTTTTCAAAACCAGCCCATTCTATTTTCATCAAGACTCTCTCCTCTCAGGTTTATAGTCCAGGGATGAATGAGTGTAGATAAATGCGGATGCGTGGGGGGAGTCTAAGCTTTCAGCACAATCTTGCAGCAGATCTGACTAAACAGAACGATTGGCCAGTGTGAGCGTGTGCATTTATTCAAGAGAGAGAGAACAGTATGTGCACGCCTGATGTTTTAAGCATCTAAAAATCAATTAGCCATGTGAACCCTTATCCGAGGTGACTGTTTCTTCCAGCTGATGCACAGATCAAAAAGGCTGCTTTGATTAACTCCACAAACAGGAAATCCTCTTTAATTCCACAGCTGCAAAAGAGGACAAACGAACAGAAGTATGTGACTGTCCAGAGCCTAGCCTATACAATGAACTATACACACACATATACAATAGAAAAAACCACATGCAGACATAAACATACACAACCAGACACTTGTATGAGTCAAGAAAGGCATGAAAGACACTTAAGATGCTTCCGGGTACTTAAGCTGCCATTGTTTTAGAGAAGGAAACCCAACATCCACTTCAGAACAGAATGATGCTGAAACAAAGCTTAATCTGAAAACCTGTACAGCTAGACTTCCTTCTGTAGAAAAGAGTATTCCTCTAAATAGTGGAAGTACACTGGTGTGTTGAGTGTAACTGATAATATTAAGGCAACATGCAGATGGCATGGATATATTTTTATTTTTATACACTGAAAACTATAGTGCTACAGTTATTAATTTGTTGTATTGTGGAATCCATGGTGATTCCCAGATTTTAGTACGCTGTACTCGTCTCAGTCTTGGATTGGGCCACCAGAGGCTCCAATAAAGGCACGACGAATGCATTATGTATACCTCCATTAGCGAGCTGGCTTCCTGAACACACACAAATAAATTATGGATAATGTCGACAAAGCATAAGAAAAAAATAAATGTGAAAGAGGAAGGAGGAGAGAGTAAGAAAGAGAATGAGAGAAAGAGTGACTGCTTTTCCATCCTGCTCAATCCTGCGGTTACTCAGGGATATCCTTCTGATTTCCCATTTGAACTATACTTCCATGTCTAAAATGTAGGATATCAGAGACTGAATCAGACAACTTTAAGATGCATCAGAACATTGAAACCTGAGGAGCTGGAATTCAGAGAGGCCCCAAGGAAACAGGACAATGTCATAAATTAGATTCTGGTACAAAAGGAATATAGCTAAAAATTTTTTAAAAAAATCTGGATTCATAAGATTAGGAAATTGATCTGATCAAAAAATTAAAATAAAAATGGCATACTTGTATTAATTCCAGCTTTTATTAGATTTGTGAAGTATCCAGCACTTTGAACTCTCAGAATCTGCTGTTGTGCCGTTTTGGCAGAGGCGTGGTAGAAAGCAACCAAGGCAGTGAGTTGACAGATGCCTGTTCATACACACACACTTAACGCTATGGACGGCACACACAAGCATCGTGCTTGATAATTAATTTTGGCAGAAAGGCCTTCTATCAAAGGAAGAAGTCTGTCTGGCGCTCCAGGTTGCCTTGAAGCCCAAAGAGAAGAAAGAAGAGAAAGACACCAGACAGCCACACACAAACCAAACTGCCCTTAATGATCCGGATCAGAGCCAATTCCATTCTAAAGTGACATTCAACTGAACCTGTCCCAAAGCCAAGTTGGGAGCTTTCATCATATCAAACTACGCCCGACAAACGACCCCTGATCATCTTCCATCCACAGAGGAGGAGAAATTAGTCACTGTAGCATCCAAACTCTGGATTGCTTTGATATGTATTAGCAAACACCAACTCAAAGTGCTACTTTTTGGCATGGAGTGAATATAAGGAAGATGGCTGATTTAGTGACCTATACTTCCTACTTACCTCCAGAAACCAGCAGGATGAAAAATGTCAATTCTATTCAATTTCAGATGCAGCGATATTCCAATTCTGTCCAATATTGATAAGCCAATAATATTTTTATGTTATGGCCAATACCTGTTCAATGGCAATATCAAAATTCTGTAGTATTTTCTTTAAATATATTAAGCTAAAATGAATCATTTTAAAATTTAGCATTAAATTTAAGCATTATAATGTACACTATGAAAAACTGATCTTCATTTTGAGATTTGCTACAAATAGGCTACATTAAGACATTTTTAACTGTAATCAAATTATTAGTATTTTAAAGATTCATTTTAAGTTAGCGTTAGATAATCTAAATGTAAGAACAGTGGAAATCAACCCAGTATCAACCGATGTATATCCAATATTAACCATACCAGTCAATTAAACAATCTGTAATATTGGCCAATTACAAATATGATACAAAAAGAGAGTTTTTCTCATATCAAAGACACTAAAAATCCTCATCTATGTTATTAAAGAGTTATATTAAAATCATAAAAAGATTCACCTCCACTCAAAACTCCCTATAGGGAACTGAATCAAAATGGATACAAATATGCACAAAATCTGTAGAAATATGCAGAAAAGCCCCAACGTTGCTAATTTACATCTGAAACAGGGTGCAAGCAGAGGTGAAGAGATCTGCTTTTCATCTCTTCAAATGAAATCGGAGTTCAAAAGATATCTGTGGCTCGGGGCTGACGATCTCCAGACCCTGAGCTCAGGCTGAGACTTGTCAGAGGTTACAGATGGATGGTAGCCAGTCATTTACAAGGCCTGGGCACTGTAGGGAAACGCATTAAATTTCCTGAAGGCAAATGGTAATACAATTAGAATAATATCCCGAAGGCCAAATCCTGACAAACTTTTTATGATTTAATTTCATCTTCGGAATATTCGGGTAAAAAGAATGCATGAAACTGAGTTAACACGGTTTCTCTTACACAGTAGCAACATTTCTACACATGCAAATTTGACGTCAATTCAAAAGGGTGCTAATAACACCCAGGGGTGCAAACTCTTCAGGAGTGAAAAAGGTGACAAGTTAATTCACATAGCACATTTCACACACAATGGCAAGCCATTCTTCCATTCAGGTCAGGTTAGCAGCTTTAGAAACAGGTGGTATTTTACACCAGGCAGCGTTGATGGTAACATGACACTGATGTGTGGAAGCAGGAAGATGGATTAAAGCCCAATAAAAGATAATGAGAGCAAGGTTAAGACGTGTTTCTGAGGAAACTGGTATATATTTTTCTCATTTAAAGGTGAGATTAGCAAGAACAAGTCTTGTCTGGTCGACCTTTATCAGCAGCAATGAACGACACCAAGCAACTATGCAAGTGTCAAATTTACAAGGAAGAAAATGTTAACATGTTGTATTAATATAAAATTAAAGCAGTTAAGGCTGTCAGTCCAAAACAAAAAATAAGATCAATGTTTAGTTTTTACAAATGTAGGTCAAATGTAAAGTGATTAATATCAGCAATCTGTGTTCTGAACATGAATCCCCATGCAAACTAGAAGATCTTGTGACTGATTTTAATGCAATATTTTAGAGTGAATCATGTGTGATGCAAAATCTTGCAGCCCACTGCATTTTATTTCATCAATGAAAAGACTGACTTTCTTATGAAATCACTTGGAAGTAACATGAATTATATAAAAAAAAAATCCTATGCAACGTTGCGAAGTCCAACATTGATCCAAAGTCAGTCTACATATGAATTAATTGCCTGTTTGTGCCAAACTAATGCATATAATTAAAACACGATTAAAAAAATACATAAATATTTAAATATAAAATAACTACTAAAATTAAATATTGATATTTGGTGAATTATCACAAACACATCAATTTTCTCCTAACATCTAATTTCGTGTAATTGTTTGTGACTGAGTTTAATTGCATTAATTAATACGTAATAAAACGTATTAATTAATGCAATTTATCCTGTAGCCAATGTCAACGACTTAATTTCTTCAGAGGCTTTTGTACTTATAAATATTAACCGTCTTACTTCAAGTAGGCTACACTTCTCCGACACTACTCTTCTACTGTGACACAATGAGAGTCTATTATAAATATATAAATTGTTCATAGTGTCACATGTGGAGCTTAATTTGTATGCTACCGATGTTCCAAATCAGACCATTAGCCAACCCACTTACTAATTATCAGCATCAGCCACTGAAACATCCATATCAGTCAACAACAAGTCATTTGCTACAATTTGAGACACACCTCTTTTCAATGCAACTATAAGCGATTTAAAAACTCCAGCACCTGTTATCTGCCTCATTTGATTAATTATTTATGCCAGCTCGGGCTAAGCATTACGTCCAGTTCTCATCTCAGTGATGCTTTTTGAAAACATTCTGCCCAGCAAGCCATGCTAATGGCTCCTGCGTCACACTGCAGATTGAAAAGCAATGATTTGGGAACAAGCCAGCCCTCTCTCAGGGGTCTAAACTCGATGGGTACTGGGAACTGCGAGCTTTGAGAAGAAATGTTGGCATCTCAAATAGCATCAAGCAAACTTCTCAAAATAGCCTAATTTGCCATGTCCCCTGATGCACACGCAAGTTTTCGGCCTACAGGAGAAATATGTTGTGACAAACAAGCAAAGTCCAATCAGTCAATATTTCTTGATTGTTCCTGTCATTCAAGTTTTAATTTCCTTGGTGAGATTGGTAAATAGGTATCGATGCTTTGCAGGACTTACAGTTTTAGATCAGAGTGAATTCTCAGAAAGAAAACATGTGCGACCACAGGAAGTTCAATACCATTTGCACTGCCATAGTAACCTCACCCAGCCAAATCCAGAAAAAAATAAAATAAAAAATAACACAGGAAATGTAAAGACAACAGTGGGAAAGAGGTGTGGTCATAGTGAAAAATATTTATACAAGGTCTAAAGTTCTTGCGCCAGACCTACAGTGTTCATTTATTACTTGCGGCACTGTTAAAGCATCATTTCATTTATTAACTTTGAAATATAGACTAAGCTTTGGCTCAGATGCACACGGTATCTAATACACCATCTCTCTTTCTAAAAGAATAAAAGTATACCTGAAAGGCCCATGATATTTCATCTGGTTTATAAATCATGACCAAGCATAACCTGTGGGCAACACTGCAGTGACAAGCCAACAGAAAGACCTTATCTCCCGCTAGCCTGTTCAGAGGCCAAGAGCACTGACAGATCAGGATCATTATGCTCCTTTCTAGAGTTCATTTTTCTAGCTGACTAACGAATTATGGTCACCGAATTGTTACCGAACACTGACATCTTTCCGCAGGTGAATCTTTCCACTGATTAAGCAATTACATGAGACAGGATACAGATTTTGGTAAGTTTTACTGTTCTTTTAACATACCTTTGGGCATTCTTTCATGTTTATTTCATGCTGTGACTGGTTTTAAAACAAAGATCAGTTCACGTGCGCCAAATGGCATGTATTGTTTGAAAATCGCTATAAAATGGACACAATTTGAAATCTGAGACTTTGTTTCATATCAAAAATAATGAAGCACAAAGCTTATTGTGATTTATTTGATGGCGTGATACAATAATGTTCAGTTCATTATCCGAAAACAGACTCAACTAATCAATTCTTGGGATATAAGAATCAATGTCGTCTAGTAAAAAAGAGGATCGATACCCAGCCCTACAAATATAGTTATTTCAAAACTGATGGTTTTACCCATCCAAATCTGTGCCTGAGCATGTCATGTACTATTTAATACTGCAATTATAAATTTAATTATCTATTCGTGTTCTCTTCCCTCAATGAGGGCCTCAGCTGATTACTTAAATAGCATAAATGTACTTCTGTTTTGATGCAATTTATACAAAAATGACAGTGTAAGCTAGCCCCAGAGAAGCTAGGTGCATTTTGCTGTTTGTGATTGTCGACACCTCTAACAATACAGACAAGGACCCCCTACACAGTAAACCACTGCTATTAAACATATTGCACAGTTTCAAAAAAAACAAAAAAAGGCAAAACCAGACTTTCAAGCCAAAATATATATTCGGCAGCACATGCACCCTGATTGTGGAAAAGCTTCACTCACCAAAACCCTGCTTCTCACTGCTTTGAAACAAAACAACATAACTGACCTCAGATCAGCAAGGGGAATGTGTAGCAGCACCTGCTGAATGGTTTAGTGGAGAGGCCTGACAGTACGCACAAGGAATACGGAGCGATTGCCCCCCACTGTGCTAACAGAGATGGCACTGTTTGAGACAACCTTCCCCTGGAACTCACACGGCCCTCAACCCCGCTACTGCTATCTTTTCTTTGCTCTTCTTTTGTTCATACCATTTCCTTTCGAGGATTCTCCCTCTTTCTCAAATGCAGCTGACGACTGCCACAGATTGGACCATTGAGAAACAAGGGAGACGAAGGAAGGATTGTTTGGTCTTGTAAAATAACAGCTTGCAAGAAAAAGCTCACATAGGTTCAAAAACTCCAAACACAACACTGTTTGAAGTCCGAAAGAGTTTCACCTCGCTGAATGTGCAAACAGCTGGCCGCAGTCAACACTTTCATGAATGGCTGTATTATCGTGAACTCCATGCTTTGCACTTCAATTTTCCTCCTTTCTCCCCCTCTCTTTCACCCGCCTAAACAGGCCTGTTTGCTTTTAAAACAAACGTCACAGCAGTCTCATGGAAACAAACACTGCAGCTAGGCCTATCTAGCCCTGCCCAAGTTCATATGCATACAAAAACAATTACAGTGCATTTTAACATATGTCAACAGTCAAACTTAAGTTTGATGCAATTTTACCAAAGCATAAACTTCTATGATGACTTCAGTGAAACGCTTGTTTGACTGTGGCCAAGTGGCATGATAAAAGTGGCGTAAAAACTTGATGTAGCATAAATTGTTTTTTAAAACACGTAAGCAATGGAGTCCTAGCTGTGGCGTCCCATTTTCTTGAGAAAGATGCCCTGCATGTGAAATATAATATGCAGAATGAGTCAAGATTACAGAAAGTTCTCAGGGTCTCTCAGTCTTTGGCGGTTACTGCAGCGAACGATTGCTATCGCTGTCCTTTTTAGTTGTGAAAACACAACTACGTGCTTTATTCTGAGGGCACAACAAACAGAGGGACGGATGCGGTCATTTACCGCTATAAGGTAAATCTCTTGCATGATAGAAGTGTGATGGAGGACACGGAGCTTGTTGAGCAACAAACAAACTTAAGTGACTTTGCATTAAAAACTTTGACATGGACTGGTAAACGTTCACATAGGAAGAGGATGGGGTGTGTTTCAACGTGCCACTCTGTTAAATGGAGCTGAAGGGAAGTTGAGGTTTTGAGTCAGGCGTCACAGACAAGGTGTCATCAATGCAAAACATGTGGTTAAAATGATTGTGACTTGCAAAGAAGAGTCTTTTTAGTGCTTTATAATGTTTTCTTGAGGGATAGTTCACCCTAAAATGAAAATTCTGTCTCTTTACTGTTCCAAATCAGCATTTATTTCGGTGGAACTCAAAAGATGATATGTTGAAGTATGATTTCTTTTTGTCCATGCAATTAAAGTCAACATGGGACCAAAACAACATCGGAGCGGTGTTGTTAATGGAATGTAAAACTATTAAAAATTGTTTTTGTTAACTGAAATAAAGCTGATATAAATATTAGATGAAAAACTGAAATTCTGCCTTGGCAACTAACTGAAATGAGTTTGAAATCAGCTGAAGTACTAAAATTACAGAAAGTAAAATATTTAAATATTTATTTTTAGCTTTTATTTATATATAAAAAAAATTACTAAAGCACTAAATTACTAAAACTTAAAATAAAAATGAAAACTGAAAATATAAAAATAAAAAGGCAGTTCAAAATATGATAAATACATTAGTAGTATTATAGAAATAAAACTAAAATAACACTGCACTGACTTTCATTGCATGGACAAAAATGTTTTTTTTTTTTACAACATCTTTTTCAAACACGAGTGAGTAAATGACAGAATTAATTTTTTTGTGAATTGTCCCTTTCAAGAGACAAGACGACAAACCTTGTGCTACTGCAATTTAAAAATATTTAAAGAGGAATTAGTATTTCAAATTTAAGGAAAAGAAGAAAGCGAAGGGTGCAATATGCAAACCTCTCTGGCTGAGTCAACAGGAATTGGCATTAATGACAAAAGACTCCTTTGCCTTGTCTTCTCTCCTTATGAGGGTCAGCTACAGACATCGATGACCTTTAGAGAGTCACACACTGTGACCAGCAAAGCGCTTTTAAATGCCACCCACTCTATCTCCACACAGCCCTTCTCAACACATTTATTTGGACGAAACAAGCTAACAAACTCAATGAAGGGAAGGCAATTTCCAGAATTCCCTGTAGAAAATAAATCACGTGGAGTGCAAGAGAAATGCACAAAACAAAAACAACAGCACCTTTAACATGTTTAATTACATCTGTGAGACGATGTGTGTATATCCTCCGTCTTTCGGATGAGACGTTAAACCGAGGTCCTGACTCTCTGTGATCATTAAAAATCCCAGGATGTCTTTCGAAAAGAGTAGGTGTGACCTCGGCATCCTGGCCAAATTTCCCCATTGGTCTCTGACCATCATGGCCTCCTAATCATCCCCTTACACTGATTGGATTCATCACTCTGTCTCCTCTCCACCACTAAGCTGGTGTGTGGTGGGCGTTCTGGCGCACTATGGCTGCCGTCGCATCATCCAGGTGGATGCTGCACACTGGTGGTGGACGAGGAGACACCACCCCTCACAATGTAGAGCGCTTTGAGTGCTTAGAAAAGCGCTATATAAATGTAATGAATTATTATTATTATTAATATATATATATATATATATATATATATATATATATATATATATATATATATGTGTGTGTGTGTGTGTGTGTGTGTGTATGTATGTATGTATGTATGTATGTATGTATGTATGTATGTATGCATGTATCTATGTATGTGTATATATATATATATATATATATATATATATATATATATATATATATATATATATATATATATATATATATATATATATATATATATATAAATATATAAATAAATAAATAAATAAATATGTGGGAGGAAATATGCCTTGATGGTTCATTTTTTTAAATGACTTTCTATTTAAATTATTTGGTGACCATCTTTCTCCATTCTGTCCAAATATGATATCCTGAAACATTGCCAAACTGATTTATACAGAGCCAAGACTCCAGTCTTACACATTTCATTACCGCTTTTCAGGATGAAGTCACGATTTTGTAATATAGTTCCTGGTAGATTCTGGTAGTTTTCCCATCAGGCACAGTGTTGGTTTTGGGTTTGCTGCAAAGTCTTATTATATATTAAATTACAACGTGTTTGAAAGGTAGAAGACAAATCTCCTTGGTGTATAAAACTAAAAGGAGGAACCGTCTTCCAAACAGAGAGGGGAAAATACTGCGCATGTGGTTTGGTGTCTGTTATTCATTCATCATAACTGATGCTTGTGGAGAGCTATTTGCTTTGGATCACTGCTAAGGTGAAACAGTGTCACTATCCAAACATACTTCCTGCCTAACAGGAAGCTTGCGTGAGGGTTCAGCCCCAACCTTCCTGTTCTGGATGCCAGCTAGCGTAGCACAAAATATCCGCCCTACATTAGCGTGATGCATGTTATAGTGCTGTGGAAACACTAAAGACGGTCACCTATGCACTGTATTGTACCTCACTGCAACAAGTTTTAAGCACCCCTGACTCAACAGTACACTTGAACATGGGTCATCATGGCTGATTTCTCTTCTTATACACAATACAATCGGACCACATCTGACAGTCAGTTTTGGCAAACTCGCCTCAGAGAAGCATCTGCCTCAGGCACAGGCGGCCACCTTTATTCAACCTCAAGCAGTAAAATCGAGCAACCTGAGAACGCCTGACTGAAGGACGAAGAGTGCAGACAGACATTTGACTTTCCATTGTTTCAAGGAGTTTAAGGCAAGGCGCCCGGTTTTCTGTAACTCGTATAAACAAGGCAATGCTGAAAATTAAACATTCTCCTCAGCTCTTCGCTCCAAATATGCTCAGAACGCTACAGGCAAATACACATTTATTGCTTTGTCAGAGACTTTCTTGCAACAGGACTTTTAAGAAAGTGAATGTTGCATTGCATACAAACAAGTTTTACGATTGTTTGACATTTAAAAAATTCATCAATTGATAATTAATTCCTTCACTTCGATACTGAGGATGTATGCGTGTAACATCACAAAAACTACATCAAAATGAGCAAAAATTGGCAGGAAATGTTGTCATGGCACTATCTCTGCGACCCAAGGGACAGAGAAAACGACCAAAGCAGAATTCTACAGCTATACAGCTTCCCATTTCCATCCTGAAGAATTCACGGTATGAATTACAGAAGATAATGAATTTGCCGGCTGGTGTTAAAAAAAAAACACTAAGCCTTGCTTTCTGAATCAGAGGCACGTTTTATTAGCATAAGCAATCTCGTTTAAGTTTTCAGCTGCTAATTAATTTCATTTAATGGAAGTTCTACACCGACAGGCCCTTCAAGGCGACTTTCCTGTAGCCGTATCCATGGTTACAAAAGCCAGGGCAAGGAAAACTAATTTTATGAGGAGTTCTGTGGGGTTGAGGTGGGAGTCTGTGTGTGTGTGTGTGTGGCAGACTAAAAGGAGCTTAAAGGGAAGAAGATCATCACTAACCTCAGAGTCATTCAAGCTGTACAAGGGTATCAACCAAATACAGGAACAACCGTGATAAATATCTTCGGTTATTAAATGTTGAAATAATGCAAAAGAATGGCTTAAAAAAAGCATGTACCACTGAGTATCAAAAACAAAGTTATTGTTAAAAATCAATTACTCTTTGGAGAAAAACAATGGGATGTTTACTTCCAGAAGCCAACTCTATTACAGTGTCAGCGAGCTTTAATCTGAGTAGCTGATTGTCCTTTATGAAATATTTGCAACTGACACGCATGAGTACGTGTGAGAAAACAAATGGGGCACTGGGTCTTGTTAATGGCACTCACAGTGTCTCGTGTGCCTGCAGTTGGAATCACGGCACTTTAGCCTCGAATAGCTCAGGTTTCCAGCGCTCGTGCAGACTATAAAATAGGTCTTTTATTCTAGACAGCCTCGACAAGCTTTCCCTCTGGAACTTACACAGCTCAAGTCTTACGTGCTTTGTGTAATCACATGGTTTTCTTGCATTTCTTTCTTGTTTAAAGAACCTTTGCACTGGAGGCTTGGGATTTAATGGATGCAAGATTGTGAAGAAATGAGCACTGTTTTTTTGTGGTGGATTTCATTAAAGGGACAGTTCACCCAAAAATGGAAAGCTCTTCTCATTTATTCACCCTGATGTCAATTCTAACCTGTATGACTTTATTGCTAAAGCAGAACACAACAGAACTGTTATTTACCGCGATGAGTTTCACTTACTGTAAAGTATGCAACTGTATAATTGTGGTTTACTGACATCAGAGAACGTGACAAGTTATTTGTCACCTGTTGCAAAACACAATCACAGCATTTAGAAAACCCACATAAGTATATGGTTTTCTATTCTATCTTTTTTCCCTTCTCGCCACTTTCTTCTCTCTCTCATGCACTTCTCACTGCCCTAGAGCTCTCACAAATCAGGTAGCTGTGTATCCTGCCATTATTGATCTCGGTGTCCCATCTCCTGCTACTGGAGTGGTGTGAAACACAGCTGCCCCAAGCTAATGATTAGCCCAGCAGTGGAGGAACAGCTCTGACACAGACTGCTCAAAGGTACAGCACTGTGCCGCACTATTGTTAAGAAAACCTTTACGAACAATGTCATAATAATAATAATGCCATGTGTGGCAGACCATCAGATCACATTAACTAAAACTGAAGAGCATAAACATCAAAATGTTAAGGTTGAGGAGTCACAGTTGAGTTTAGATAATCGTACAGACATGAGAGGGGTAGGCTCTCTGCTGAATTACCTTTCACTCACTTTCTCTCTCATTATGTGGGTGGATCTTTGAGGGCTGCAGCCATGCTTCTCTCTCTCTGAGGGTTTTCACAGTCTGCTCACGTTATGCTGCCCCACAAAGAGTCTTTCTGTGGCAAGGCACAAAACTACAGGCCTGCGGAGCACAACATAATTACAAATCACAAAGCTCTCAGTACTGCGGGCCAGCCCCAGCTGCATTCTGCACCCTTTCCAACCCCAAACACACTCTCCCGAATGGCTGAAATCCCTCCTATTTTCTCTTTTATGACACACTTTCTCCTCCCAGTAAAAAACAGGTCTCACTGTCTTGTTAAATCATGCAAAAAGGACTAAGTTTCAGTTAGGCCAAACGCACACCACCAGGGCTTTTCCTGGCTCAAAATGAGGCGGAGGTGGTACCATCCTGATCATGTGCACACAACGTACCCACCCTGGCTGAAACAAACACTTTTTACACAACGTATTTTAGGTGTCATAATAATTATATATGATTGAAAAAAAATGGCAATTATAAAGTTGAGCATTAAACAACCCTGTTGAGCATTAAATTAAATACAACATGCCAGCCAAAAGCCCTTGAACAAAAACACATAACATTAACATAACATAAAATCTTTATCCACTCCTTTATAGTCTCCTGATACACAACACAGAATTTCTGAGGAAAAAGAAAACATTTCATACGGCTATTTTAAGAATAAATTTGAATAAATTAAGTTGTTTTATGCATTCAAATAATTAGACATACTACAACACAGAATTTAGTAACAATAAAAACATATAGTGAAAGCAAATAAAACATTTCATAGGGCCCTAAACATGCCATTTTTGTTACACTTTTAATAAGCTAATGTGAAGTTGTATAAGTTTCATGATTTTAATTAATTAGACTTGCTTTTTAATTAATAATTTTATTTAACCATTAAAAAGGATTCCAGAAAAATTTGAACGGAAAAACTGGAATTTGGAAAAAAATCAATCAGATTTCATAGGGCCCCATATTTAACACAAGATTATGATAGTATATGGTTTGTATGTTATTTTCATTAGATTTGGGGTATGTTCATATCGATAAAGAATATTTACATGAGAAATGCCAAGCTGGTGTACCTTGGTATAAAAACTACAAATAACTTACTTCAGCAACGTTATACCAAAATCCACATTAGATCGCAATCGTAAGTTATTACAAACACTTAATGCTGGTTTGAAGTGAGATTTCAGTAAAAGCTTACTATTAATTTTATAAAAAGTCTTAGCTTGATGCTAATGTTAGCTCTAATTACATTTCATGATACAGTCTACCAGAAGAATTCACATATTGACGCCGACGCCCCGTGTGAATGTGAATATTTTTATTTATTATTGTTAATGTTCTCTTATGTTGAACAACTTAAAAAGCTTTAAAATGATTCACTTTAAGGGGTCTAAAATAAAGAAAAGAGACAATCTTTTGATACTCCAGCACTTTATTATACTGAATGTCCTGGGTGGCTTTTTTTATTTTGGGGGGGGGGGGGGGGGGGGGGGGGGTGTACTTGAGTGCAAAACATTTTGGTTGAAAAAATGAGAATCGTGTAAGAGAATCGTGATCTCAATTCCCATGGAGGAAAATCGTGATTCACATTTTAGCAAGAATCATGCAGCCCTACTTTCCACCATTAAACTTCTCCGTTCTTCATTTTCAATTATTAATAAATGTAATATCATTGTAGGACAGTGCAACTGTAAGCATTTTTTCCGTTAGCTTTCAAATAATTTTGAAGTTAGGACAGCTGTGGGGTTGCCCTAAAGTTAAGACAGTTTTTAGGATTTTTTGTCAAGTTAGGAGGTTTCTGTAATACCCCCTTCCTATCTGTAGTTAAGATAACGCAATTAGGAAATGCTGTTCTGTAATAGCTTTTGTCCTAAATGTGGTCCTAACTGAAATTACCATGGTTACCAAACAGATAAAATGAGATTCTGAAGTTAGGATATTTCTGTTATAAGCCCTCAGGTTATTAAATGAAGGCATAAAATATTAATTTAATTTATCTTTAAATTATTGAATATCAAACTTCATTTATTAAGCTGAAGTAGATTCGTCACTCGTCGTCTCTTTCGTCGACACTTTCACTTTCTGCTAATAGTGAATTGATTGAGATTAAGACGTTCACCAGTATAAATCTTGCACGTGTGCAAACGTATATGCTTGTGTGATATCCATTGGTTCGCCTTCATGGTTTAAAACAGAAATATTTCCAACATTGCGACGTAACCAATTGCCCCGCCCCCCATATCGAAAACGTACCGAACTGTGACACAACTGTCGTATCGAACCGAACCGTGAATTTTGTGAACCATTACACCCCTAATGAAAATCTTGAGATTTGCTAAAGAGCTAATAGATACGCTGTCTGAAATTCTAATGTACAGCATGAAAAATTTATATTCATTTTGAGATTTGCTAAAGATAAAGAAAGTTTACCAATTATATATTTAAAAGCGCAGTCACACTTTATTTTAAGGTCCAATTCTCGCTATTAACAAACCATTAACCACAACTTTTGCCTCAATATACTCCTAATTTGTTACTTATTAATAGTATAAAGGTAGTAAATAAATGTGGTAAATATGTGCTTTATAAGCACTAATAAACAGCCAACATATTAATAATAGTCATGCTAATAAACAACTAGTTAATAGTGAAAACTGGTCCCTAAACTAAAGTGTTACCAAAAGTGCTATTGAATGATTACATATAAAAACATACAATAGAATAAACTGACTAAGACCTATTAAATTAGGCTGCATGGGGGGAAGTCGTGGCCTAATGGTTAGAGAGTCGGACTCGTAGTCGAAGGGTTGCGGGTTCGAGTCCCCGGCCGGCAGGGATTGTAGGTGGGGGGAGTGAGTGTCCAGCACTCTCTCCACCCTCAATACCACGACTGAGGTGCCCTTGAACAAGGCACCGAACCCCCAACTGCTCCCCGGGCGCCGCAGCATAAAATGGCTGCCCACTGCTCCGGGTGTGTGTTCACGGTGTGTGTGTGTGTGTGTGTGCGTGCATTTGTTCACTACTCACTGCTGTGTGTGTGCACTTGGATGGGTTAAACGCAGAGCACCAATTCCAAGTATGGGTCACCATACTTGACAATACGTCACGACTTTACTTTACTTTACAAAGATTAAGTGAAGGTTAGATGACAGCAAAGCTAATCCAAGGCAAAAACAGGAAATGAGCATGCACAACTAAGTATCAACTGATATATTGACACAAATAAATAAAAACAATTGTCTTGAACCAATCTCTGACATCAAATGTCTGCACAAAACGCTCTAATTTGAATAAACCCTTTTGAGCCAAGACCATCCAGGTATAAGCAGCAGTCAAAAAAAAAAAAAAAAACCTCAAACGTTCTCATTTGTGCAATTCATTCCCCTGCCCGTGTCACTAAGTACTTAGGAAGTGCAGTCTTTATCATTCTTCCTCATGCGTTCCTGTCTAATCAAATATTGAGGGATTTTCTCTTCATTGAGATGAAGGTCTTACTTAATCCATCTTCTAATCGTCCTCTCAGCGGCAGGCTGATGACAGCCGCAGTTATCCGAGATGAGAGGGCACAGATTCAGGCAGCTGTGGCACCATATACGCACATCATCCGCCACCTACACACAAACTGAAAAAAACAATCAAACCAATGAGTTATCTTGAGAATGGACTGTCAGAGCTTGTCACAGTGTGAGTCAGACTGCTATTTCTCCTGCCGTACGTCTTGGATTAAAGCAGGAAGTTGAAAGGAGGAAGAGGTGTAACTCCGAAACAAATAAGGTCTCTGCTGCAACTTCTGTGTTAAACATTTTGGATTGCCCGTATTGGAAAAAAACGTTGATGAAGTGGCTCTCAACAGTCTCATAGAGCTGGTGAAGAGGCCTGAGGCGCGACTGCAAGTCAGCACTTTTCAAACGGTGCTTCCCCTAGTAAAATGATTGCCAGTTTCCTCCTGCCCTGGGCTAAAAGAGTATGTAATGTGAGGTAAGAACGGGGTGACATAGAAGACACAGGTTAATTCTGGAGAAAGCTAACTTTAATCCAGCATTCTGAAAAGCATACAAGCTCTCCCACCCGAACACAGCGGATCGGTGGTGTACACACTAAATGCTTAATTAAACCTGCTTGGGCACCACAGTGGTTGTTACAGCAGCATTCAAACTAATTTGAGAGCTCTTTTAAATGATTCCATAAAGAGCGAGACCTTCAATGTTCGTTCCACACACACAGATCTGAATCATAATGATAGCTGTATTATCATTATCAAGCATGACATTTCAATTCTACCATATAATTAAAGTGAATTATGCAAGCAACAACAATGGCAACTAGATTTATACATTTAATGTGGTGTGGAGTGATGTTTGCCTTTACTAAAATTTTTAGATAAAACTTTTTTTTTTTAAATGTTAACTGACATAACATGAACTGAAACACAACAAACTAATAACCTCAAACTTATTTTATTAAGACAGCATCACTGATTATAATGAGTTCTATTGTATTTTGTCGCGACGTGCCACTCACGTCCAGTGTAGACACGTCAAGAGCCACTCAGATTTACGTGAACACTGCATTCCGTTCACTTCCGCGTCTATTTCTGCCTGTAATGACACATACGTTCTAAATTATGTAAAAATGCATGTCTCTGCAAGTATCCTTGTAAACACAGATGCTTATGGCTTGGGTGAAGGTAAACAATTGAGAAAGAAAATGGATTTGTAACATTATATTGGTTCACGGCTGTTTGTTTCTGGTTTCTGTGTTGTGAATGTTAATCAAACAATAAAAATTAAAAAAATCAATTATCGATTTAATTTAGGCTATACAGTGAAGACTATGCAGTGTTATTTTTCATTTGATTATTCAATTCTGTAGTCCTACCTGAATACTGTTAGACGTGCTTGAAAAATATAAAGCACTGTTTATTTCATTTGTATCTTTGTTCCATTATATTTATCTACGCTTGTAATTTGCTGATTTACTCACCTACAAAATCACCCCAATCATTCTTTTTTTTTTCCCAAATAGAGCTATTCAAGTCAACTGGTGAATTATTTTATTTTTTTCATATCGCAGAAAAACAAATCGCAATGTGAGTTTTCCAATATTGTGCAGCCCTAATAAAAAAAAAAAAAAAAAAAACGTAAGAAAAATTAAACCAATTACTAAACAAAATTACTAAATCTTAAAAATTTAAGTAAAATGAAAATGGAAATTGAAATAATAAAATTCGAATTCGAACCATAAATTGTAACATTACTTAATTGTAAAATTGTAATAGAATCTCCATGATACAAAACTGAAACCGCTACAGTGTTAGGGTGGTTGCTTACTGGTCCGTGTCAAAAAAGCCCACACCCAGGTTTCTACGACATTTTATTCCCTAGATATGACTCAAGTCGCTTCTCCAATGTACATCTGTGTGTTGTTTTCATTGGTTCTATCACTTTTTAGAAAAGTAATTGCAAGCCATATGATTTGAGGTATAATTCAAGTTTGTATCACAAGGAGTTTGGGTTATGCAATACTTCAATTTGGACAAATTAAAACCCAAGTATGTATAAAAATAGCCACAGTTAGCAAACACCACTAATTAACATAAGAGTCAGAGTGTTTATAGCAATGTTATTTGCCAATGACCAGCTCAGATCAGTATCTGATAATCACATGTTTGGGAAAGTCCAGAAAAGCTCAAGACATACACACACACAAAAAAAAAATCCTCCAGCTTCTGTTGAGACTCTCACAGGAGAACGGATGGAAGGATTCCACATTTGTAGCACATGACAAGGACAGGAGGTAGATCGTGGCACCTGTGAATGGTGTGTAACAGCTCTATAGGGGATTTCTGGGCTCCCTGCCCTCTCTACCTTATCAGCTGTAGAGACACAGGATTGCAAGCTTTTATGAACGGTTTCCTGAAGCTCAACTAATCCTGCAGAATGGATCTACGCAAGCACTACGACAGCAGAGCTCCGTCACAAAGCCAAGGGTGATAACCAAAGCTATAATTACAGATGTGTCAGAAACGACCCTGATCTTGGCATACTGTCATTAACACGCTCACACGCTTTGATTTAGTGTGTGTTGAGATACGAAAAGCATGACAGAAGTGAAAGGTTTTGCACATGCAAAAAAGACTGCACACGACAGTCTGGTAATAAACGTACAAGCACTACCTCTTCTTGTCTGTTTGCAAACCTATACCATAGCATACAGATCAATTAGGGCTATGCGATATATCGAACGCGATGATCATGTGCATCTCGTCAATAAAGCCGGTAGCAGTGAATCTCCATCACCTGCTTTCAGATGGAGCCGCATTTAATACACCGCGGCCGCGCAGAAGAAATAATGTGCCTTGCGCACACAAAAATGAGTTGGGAAGCCATTTGATTGAATGCCGCCAGTAAAAGGGAAAGAAAAACCGCTATAGAGCTGATGTCACGACAGAGTTAGAACCAGTGAATGCAGTTTACAGGTTTTATAGAAAGAGAACGATGTGTCGCTGTAGAAACTGAATGCTTCAATGGTTTCGATGCACTCAACACGAGAGACAACACAAACGCAATGACATGTGAAATAAAACGTCCTCGTATTAAAGAAAAGAGTGGCTTGATTAAGTGCTGGAAATAACGGAGGATGGGCAAAGAACAGTAACAAAACTGAAACATGTACAGTCACACACAAGAGTATTGTACAAACTGTACTTCATATCGATGTTTAGACAGCTATAGAAGAATTCATATGTTCACGTTTTTTTTTATATTTAACTTGCATATCTCAGCTTAAGTTTGGCTTCAGTTTGTATTCTATTCTATTCCATTCTATAAGCTTAAATAGTTTGTTTTGATAATATATTATGTTATAAATAATTGACCTTGTTTCTGAGTCATTGACTATGAGTCTCTTGCTCTTCAAGGCTGTATTCATTTAAAAAATACAGAAAAAACATTGATCTACTGAAATAGTATTGCAATTTCTAATATTGGTTTCCTATTTTAATACCTATACTTTAAAATAGCATTTATTCCTGTGATCAAAGCTGAATTTTCAGCATCTTTACTCCAGTCTTCAGTGTCCCATGATCCTTCAGAAATCATTCTAATATGCTGATTGATTTATTATCAGTGTTGAAACTGTTGTGCTGCTTAATATTTGTTTTTTGGAACCTGTGTTACTTTTTTCTTTGATTCTTTGATTAATAAAATGTTTAAAAGAACAGCAGTTATTCAAAATATAAATATCTTCTAACAATAGAAGTCTTTACTATCAATTTTATCCATTTAACACATCCTTGCTGAATAAAGTTTATTTAACTTTCTTTAAACTTTTTTAAAGTATCTTTAAAAAAGAAAGAACAAAATGTCTGACCCCAAACTTTTGAATAGTTTATATTGTAACAAAATCTCTATTTTGACTAAACACTAAGCATTTTTTTTTTTTTTTTTTTTAAATATCACAGGTCCCAAAAAATACAGTATAATAAAAAAATAAAAAAGCAGTACAACTGTTTCCAACATTGATTAAAAATCAGCATATTAGAATGACTTCTAAAGGATCATGTGACTCTGAAAATACTGCTTTGTTTCACAGGAATTAAATTTTAAATTATATTAAAATAGAAAACATTTATTTGAAATTGCAATAATATTTCACAATATTGTTTTGTGAAATAATATTCAGTATTTTTTTATCAAATAGATACAGCCTTGATGAGCATAAGAAACTTCTTTAAAAAAAAACTTACATCAAGGGTTAAATCAAATATAAATAGCACATTAAAGTTCAAAGTTACACACTTTTTTGTGTGCGCGCTGTACAGGTCTGGTATAAAGAATGCTTTTGCTCAGGTGCCCGAAATGTCCGCCCAATAAAGAAAAGTTTTGCTCAGCAAGAAAAAAAATTAGAGGGAACATTGCTCCCACGGGTCCTTAAATCTGATACAACTAAACTGAAGAGTTTTTAAGGCCTTAGTTTTAAATACGTTAAATGGTATAAGAAATAATTTTTCAAATTGCCTTAAATAGATTTAAGAATTCTGCAGATACCTTGTAAATAGTCAAATAAAACTTCCTTTTCCTTGATATTCGTTGATATTTGTGTATTGAAAATGTTTTTGATTGACATTTATGGTCTTTATTTTATTTGGGCTAGTTAAATTAATTTTCGGGCTACCAAAATCTGATGAGTACCTGCCCGAAGGGCTACCAGGGATTTAGACATTTTGCGAGCCCTGCAGCATGTCATCTAAATAAGCTCAAACTCAAAAAAGGCATTTTTTTTTAAACAATTCCATGAGATGGAGTACTGGACAAAAAGTGAAGCAAGCCACACGAGAGAGATTGAAACTGATACTGCAGTTTCACTCTCATTTGAGGACACGCTAAATCTCTCCGGCATTTGGCCAACTTTCATGCAAAACTGCATGGTAAACCATAACATTTGCATTAAAAGTTTTGTTAAATTGTGAAGTAGCTGCCAATATCTAGCTCTCTAACATAAACGTTACTTCACTGTAAAACAGACAGGATGATCTGAACAATGAGACACAATCTAAATATGATTTTGACTTCCGGTCTGTTGCACAGCTTACCACTTTCTGTGCAATGTTGAAATGAAATTGGGTAAAGGATTTTAAGAAGGAGAGTGAGCCTTTAGTCCTGACATCTGAGCGGATGTGCTCCCTGCACTAATGGACATGTGATGTGCTTCAAAACTGGCAGAAGGGAGAAGTGATCTCAACTTTGAGCTGTTCAGAACCTCAACAAGAAAACCAACTTCCTGATAACATTTATGCTTTCATTTAAATCTAAGAAATACACATAAGGACTGAAATGATAATAAAACAATGCTTTGGATGCGTTTACACTTGGTAGGTTTGGTTAAATTAAAACAAACCATGGGACTCATTTGAACAAGTGTGAACACTGCCATCCAAACTTTGACCTGCAAACGTGAATCTTGATCTACTTTCAAATGAACAGGAGGTGTTGTCACAAGATGAGACCCTAAAAATTACAAAATGTTCAAGCATACCTTTTTCTTCTCGTCATAGGAGCTGTTGCCTATTACAGTTTTATGCAGGTGTCAGAACTACATCAAAACTGCCTTTAGTTTAGTATCTTTAGATTCGGTTTTAAAAATGATACTAAAAGAACCAGGAATAAACTTATTTACTTTTGGTCCGGATCATTAACCTGTTACATTTACATTTACATTTATTCATTTAGCTGACGCTTTTATCCAAAGCGACTTACAATTGCTATATATGTCAGAGGTCGCACGCCTCTGGAGCAACTAGAGGGTTAAGTGTCTTGCTCAGGGACACATTGGTGTCTCACAGTGGATTCGAACCCGGGTCTCTCACACCAAAGGCATGTGTCTTATCCACTGCGCCATCACCACCCCTGTTAACCTTCGCCCCCCCCATTTGGGGCCTCACAGGTGAAAATAACCTACCTAAATTAAAACGGTAACAGTTCCTGACAAAGTGTGCTACACAAACAAATTAGGTATTTTTGGAAAGAAGACACTCTAGGCTTTACTATCCATCATCCAGAGTTGATAATGTTCAAAAAGATAAAAAGTTATAGACACTGACGTGCCTTGAAAAATGTTTTTCCACACTGAATGTTTTTTTATTTCATATACAAATACATGAAATAAGTCCTGGAGCAATCCAGAAAAGTAATGGGTTGAAAGCCACGTGTCGCATGAGTTTATATTTCAAATTTGAAGACGATACCATGAAAAATTAGATTCCTGCAATACTTTTTCTGAAAATATTTACAGTCCCCCCAGCCCCTCTGTTTGAGGAAAAATAACCACCAGAATTGCAGTATTGCAGAATTATACAAACTATTTTAGTCATTATACATATTCATGACATGGTCATAGAGTCAGTAATCGCACGCTGATGTGCTTCCATACAGATGATAATCAAACAGATGGGCCATATAATCAATAATAGCTGATCATTGAATCACAATGATAGCCGTCATAGAGTCGGTAATAAAACGCTGATGTGCGTCCATGCATATGATAATCATGCAGATACGGCCACATTCCCCACACAATACACACACACATAAAAAATGTTGAAGGAAAAAAAAAAAAATTATGGATAAAGCAGGCTGGCAGGAGAGAGCGCCAAATTCAAATAAACTATATTCCGCTTTTCTGAGACTTTTTTTTTCCGTGGACGGTCTCATTCTGTTTGTAAAACTGTATGCTACAGCACCGTGTTGGTTTTTTACCACCAAGACGCTGTTTTTGAGCGTAATTTATTCCATAACGGACGCGAACAATAACTCTCCCAAAGAAATTAAATGTAAACAGAGGAATATTCATCCTTATTACAACGTTATTGTTTCGCTGGACTAAAAGTGCTCGCTGGGATGTTGTTCTGTGGACCCTTACCTCTCTAACTAAACTGGGATGTCAGCAGTGGACGCGTTTGTGACTCGTTATTACAATGAATCTGGTACGTACTGCTTTTTTATTCTGCATGTTTTGATGTGTACTGCTTACGCAAATGTAGCAAATACATTTCTTATAAGCTTTCCATCGAAAAACAGCGATCTGTCGTCGATGCTTGAGGCTTAGACCTTCAGAATGATATATAGTTTGTCAAGATTAATGATATTCTTTCACGTTAAATTCATTCATAAACATTAAACTAGTGGGGGGAAAAAGCGCATCAGTGCGTCGTCGCTCTGGCAAACGTTAACAGGTTAAAACCAATACAACCAAACTACAAGTGTAAACACACCCAGAAACCGAAGGATTATTCGTATACACCAGTAGTGCACTCTTCAACTGACATCTGGATCTAATTAAATGTCAATGTACAAAGCTATAGTCTGTAGTGATTTTTGAGGTGGATTCTTTTTAAATCATGCTTTTTTTTTTACTCAAAAGTGGGCCACTTAAAAGGAAGCGCTTGACAATTTGCCCCTGAATGAGTGCGAAACCTTCAACAGGATGGGTGTGTTAGCTTCCTGTACCGAATGAACAAAGGGATTGCACCAACCTCAGTCTCAGCACTAGCTGAGATGAGGCAAGAGAGGAAGTGGTTTGGGGGGGAACAGGAAACGACATCATTCTTCCAGCACCAACATACCATTTTTTTAATACAGGGATTGAGAGACAGCAAATGGCTTCATGGTTGAGAATGCTATAATGATTCTATATACAGCTGCTGGTTTTGTTCCACCTCCAGGGATCTGGATAAATATAACAAATGTTTGCCACGTCACCAAAAATAACAAAGTTAGAAGTCAGGGCTACTGTTAGTGGCCATTATGTGGCTGTGTATAAGCACCAGACTTTCTGTGATAATTAAAATCAATGTGACTTGAACAGCTGAATTGACCAAATGAGGGGAAAAGGGCCAAGTGAGAGGCACAAGCACAAGTTGCGCCTATTGAGCAGCCATTAAATCAAAAGTGAAAGGAAGACATTATACCAATTAGGGCTCGACATCAGCTGTGGGGACAGGACTGAATGTGTAAAAGAAATCAGGCACAGCATGGCCACTTGAACTGAAATTTGGATCTCGCCACAGTGCTAATCCAGAACACCAGAGGCACAAAATAAATCCAAATCAGGGATGTGCAGAACTACACGTATTCATAATCAACTAGCTGTTGGGTTGTTGTCAGTCAAAAGAAGCCCAGTGTTATTATGCTGGTCATATTCATAAACACAGATTAATTGAGAATGACAGAACAGGACAAAAAAGGCAGATGAAGTAGTCAACCCCACTAATGCCAACCAGTCGACCATTAATCTAGAGAGTACGCTAATGCAGGAATGAGCGAGAGCTTTCATTTAAGCGTTTTCCCCAATGAACGACTTGCTTTCGTGCACTACTCTGTCAGCACAGGCGCAAAGATTAGCGGGCCAGTGCAGGCGAGCAATAGACTAAAAAAAGAAATGGGAGTTTCAGTGTTTTTCATTTACACTCCCTCCACCCAGCACCTCTGAGGCCGAGCTGGCTGATCTTTCTTCTCCCAAGTGACTGGCATCATCTCTTCATGCCCCGCAGCCCTGAGAACAAAGACCTGCCAGTGTGGCATCACCTCGCTGTCTCACTCTCGTTAACTGTCAAGGAGAGAGTCTAGTTTAACAAACTCGCTGCTTACAGAAAAGGGAGAAATCTGTGGCTAATTACAAACTGTAATAAACAGAGCAGTTCCTAACAAGCTACTGAGGCAATGTTGATGGCAGCATATCATGGAAATTGGCACAAAGGCAAACATCAAATGATCTCATACTAATCCAGTATTACTGATGAGACATCTCAGTCTATTTGTTAAAATCCCTGGTATTAGATTAACTCCTTTGGAGTTAAATTAAATTAAAATGTGTTCCTTCAATAAATTGAAGTATGTGGCCATCAAGCAGTCTTGTGATTTTACAGTCTGACTTTCAGAAAAGGCAGACCATATACGATGGACCAAAAATTGCTCAAACTCAACATTGTGACATTTGTGACTTATTTTACATCTGTAATGCAATGTATTTCTGTATAAAAGGATATGAGAAAAAATAATAATTCAAAAGTCTGCGGTAACTTTTTTGAAGAAATTATTTTTATGCAACACGCATTAAATTTATCAAAAGTGACAGTAAAGGCATGTACAATGTTACAAAAAAAAAAAAAAAACGATTTCTGAAGACTGGAGCAATGACTGCCGAAAAAAAAAAAAAAAAAAATTAATACACTGTTGGCAACAACACTGGAACAAATTACAATAATAATACAATAAAAAAAAAAAAAACATTAAAATAGAAAATTACAAATATGAATAATGATTTTTGATTAAATAAATGCAACCCTATATAATATATAACATGCATACAATATTTATACTCAAGATCCACAAGAATCTGCCGTGCTCATGCTTCCATAAAGATTATGTTTGTTTTAGCCCAAGGAGATATGTTGTCAGCATTACAATCCACAAATGGAGAGGCTTCTACCCACACATGTGGCCCATTTTAGTTATACCCATCCTAACCCCAACCTTCAATGAAAAATGGAAGCTGAATACATAAGATGAAATGCAATCTGACGGCCATTTCCGGAGTTAAAAGAGTCAACGTAAACCCACTATAGAGGTGACCTTTCACCTTCCTGATGATGTAAGAGGTTATGAACTTCTGTTCAGTGCATTTCAGCAACCTCTGGCAAAAAAACCTAGATAAAGCCCCCCCCCAATGTGCTTTCTCAGTCATTGCGGTTTACAATAGCTGCACGTCGCTGGTTCTTATGGGTCAGATTGAAGTAAACAAAGAGTGTTCTTGCTCTCACTCTCTCCTCACAGCCGAAGCGAGACGGTTCAGTGAAGCAAACAGACGCTCAGTGATGCTCTCACGCAGACATTTGTTTATAGAATGGCAGGCTCATATTGGGTGGTTTAAAAACATATACAATATGTTCTATCTCATACAGATACAACTTCCTGCATTCAAAGGAAAGTATAATATGCTGCACAATCATCTGCCATTTTTCATGTCAGCAAATTGGCAATAAGCAAGCCTGAACAATGTCAACGCCACCTCGCCGCCTTACACAAACAGATGGCCGGGCCAGTGTCCGTGATCTCCCCCCTAATTTCCAGCTACCTCGCACATCTACGCCAATGTTCTCATTGCTCTTACAGCAATGTGGCAGAGCGCTGTTTTCCCACTTAAGAGATGAGCAGACCAAAGCGAGAGACAGCAAGCAAGCTCTGGTCCTGGTGTAAAATGGAGCTAGATGGACATTACTATCCAGCAAGGGGCAGTTTCCACTTCTCAAACCCTATAAGGCAAGCAGCCTTAAAAAATCGATTCTCCGATGCATCACGATTCTCTCTTCAACGATTCCGAATATTTTAGAATCGATTCTGAGCTTGTTTTATTTTTTCGCATATGGCACGTGTGCACAGAATTTGCGCTGTGAGACACGTGCGCATTGCTTGACAGTGTGTGCTTCCACCCGCCGTGTTTTACTTTAAATTTGCTTTAGATATGCTTTCATTTATGCCGTTTGGAATGCAGTACTATTAGATGCATGAAACACGCGCACTGACAGACTTTCACGTGCAATTTGTGTTTGTTTGTCCTGAAGCTCAATTACGGCTGCGGTTAAAATGCACTTGCATTTTCGAATACTTTAAATACGAAATTGTCGTACACAGTTGTTTATGTTTTCAGAGCAGGACAAAACATCTGATATATTGAAATAGATCTGTGAGTGTGAATGCAGCCTGTTAAAGCTGCCACTGTCTATGATCTCATCAGTAATAATCAAATGGCAATAATGCTGAGGAAAAAAGAAAAAACCCATAACTATTGTCTGTACATTTTTGGATACTTAAAAGAACACTTATTTTAAGTAATTTATAAGTAATTGTTTTAAAAAGTAGCCTGCTTATATAATACAAAATTTAAGTAAATTTTACACAAAACAAATTTCGTCGCTCGGCTCGGCTCATGTCCATCATGTGCACTGATGAGCGCTGTCTTCTCGCATCATGAATAGACACGCCCCTTACTGCTGATTGGTTACAAGTTTGTTTTGGTACAGGCCCGACTTTTGAAAAAATGCATACCCCACCTTTAAGTGAACAGCTGAGAAAGAAATTGGATGTGTATCACTATATTGGACCCATGCATTGTCTCTACCGTGCCTAATTTATCAGCTGCTGTCTGTGCCTTTAATGTTAATCAACAACAAACAAAAAAAAACACTCTCTGCTCTTGACTGAATAACTTTTGTAGCTTTAACAAGAATTAATCTACATTTATACAGTGAAGAATATGCATTGATTTAATTTCTAACCTTAACACCTACAAACCTAAAGCATTGTTTAATTTGTGTATTTGTTCTGATTATTTATTTGTTCTATTGCTTGTAATTTGTTCTTATTTGTTCTTATTTACTAACTGTTCACTTGTCTTTAATAATGTTTGAACTTCATGAACTTATTAGAATACAAGATAACAAGGATCAAAAACAATGACAACTACTGGGCTAGTAGGAAAAAGCCATAGCGTTGAGCCCTGAGCAGTTAACAATGAAGCGAAATGCAGAGCCAAAACTACGATTCAAGCTTGTTCTCCATTCCAGTTGGTCATTGATGCCTTGGGCATAATGTTAGTAGTGAGAGTGAGGGAGAAGCTAAAAGAAGCAGCAGTGGCACAGGAAGGTGCAGGAGATTAGGGGTGGGCGATATGGGAAAAATATCATATCACGATTTTTTATAGAAATATCACGATTCACGATTTTTATCACGATTCTTTGTTAGTTTTACTATTTTGGTTTTACCAGTTGTCTGAGCATTACAGCCAAACTAGAAAGACAAAGATGCACGGCAGATATTTAGGCCAAAGTGGGCGAAGATAAAAAATCTTTGTCATTATTTTATTTTTCTTATTAAAAAATAAGAACAAAGATACACATTACAAATACACATAATATACAAATAAAACAAACAGTGCTTTATTTCCAGGTACAATAGGTGTATTTAGCAGAGCATTCAATGAAATTGAATGAACAAATATAAAAATAAAACACTAGATAGACTGATTCCTAAAGCAACTGTATTCAAGTTTTTCAGTCAAGAATAGTGAGTGATTTTTCTCTTTGCGTTTTGTTGTTTTGTTGACGTTAAATGAATAGTTCCCCCAAAAATTAATATTCTGTCATCTGTCTGTCAATTCTGTCATAATGTTTTATTTTTATACCATCATTTACTCAAAAGTTGTTTTAAACCGGAATGAGTTTCTTTCTTCTGCTGAACATAAATGCTATTTTGAAGAAGGTGGAAAACCAAACAGTTGCTGATCCTCAGTGACTTCCATAGGATTTTTCTTTCCTACTATCAAAGTCAATGTGGACCAGCAACTGTTTGGTTTTCCACTGAGTAAATAATGACAGAAATTAAAATTTAGGGTGAACTATCCCTTTAATGACAGTTGACAGCATGTTTAGTGTCCTGTCCCTTTAAGAGCTGCACGCATCTAATATACAGACACGCATCCGTTTCTCTCTTAACTATTTACTTTCATTTTAGAGATAACCAACTCAGTCTGTATGTAAACCTTGTGTGTTTTGACAGTATTAGCGCAAAATATAACTTAGTTGAGTAATCAGGCGCTGTTAGACAGGCGTTTTAGTGCGTGCTTCAGGTGTATGCGCTCAGATAAAGCGCACGTCAGACCAGCGCGCGAATTAAACATTTAACCAGCAAGGCTTGTATGCAAATAATGTACTTTTGCGATCGCGAATAAGTGCAGTGTCCTGTCTGAGTAACTCTACTGCTGTATGTCGTGTTGTACAGTATATAGAGACGGCGGCGCCAGAACTGTATTTGACCATGTGCGCGGTAGCGCGATACTACGATATTTCTTAAAAAGCAGATCGTCCACGATCAAAAATCGTCATATCGCACACCCCTACAGGAGATCCAGCAGCATAGTTGCAAGTGTCCCAAAGACACAAAGAGAGTGACACTGTAATATCAATGCATAATTTTCAGATTTCAATCATCGCTTATTTGTTTTTTTGTCACATATAGTAGACCATTTTTGTGCCAGGGGTAATAGGAGGCTACCACCCGGCTACCAACGCAAGTATATTTCAGACCTGTGGGAAGCACTGGAGCAAATAACAAAGCAAATACAAAAGGCTTCAATCTGAGGAGAGCAGAAAAGGTCAGAAAGGCAATCCCAGTAGGCTTTTCAAGAGTCTGCTTGTCTGTAGAACGTGTCATTATCATCAACACTATTGTTTTCCATCATGGAGGTGGAAAGAATGTGCCAGGTTTTAGGGGCGTTTGGGAATAAAATCTGAACACATAGGCCTACATGATACATGCACACAATGGGTTTGATCAACATCGATTTTTTTAGCATGTTGCTTCAAAACCTCATAAATGCTGGAAATAGAAATGCTGTCATTGTTTACACACACCATGTCAAAACCATGTCAAGATTGTACAAGGTTAGAGTCCTTTCCAATTTAGCACCAAGTTTGACATCAATGTCATACTGCCATTAAACTAAAGCTTACAAAAAGCAAATAAATAAATTTACAAGTAAAAACTATTTTAAAGTCACTGATGTCAAGCTGCCATGATATTTCAATGGAATCAAATGCAAGTGAGATTTGAGAGCAGTGGTGGAATGTAAGACTTTCAGTGAATACATTTCATTTCAGCCTGCTATTCATACAACGCTATTATGACTTAAAAAGATTTGTAATATAGTGCACATATAAAGGTACATAAACTACCTGGTGCTTGGCGCTAAACATCATCTTTCAAGGAAAAAAAGCAAGTCATACGGGTTTATAATGACATGAGGCTGAGTAAATTTTGCTTTTGGGAGACCTATTCATTTAAAACATCTGGCTTTTTAAAAAAATAAGTTAATGCTTGATAAAATCCCATGAAGCACTCAGGAGATTTGCCTACAGAGAAAATAGTGGTTATTCATTTTGCACTTGCAATTTTTACTAACCACTAGCTATAGTTTTAGTAATTTAGTGGCTGAGATTAATCAAATTTAAAGAAAGTAATAACTATGTAAAGCAGACTGCGGCAATTTGGCTTACTGATTAATTCATTCATGCACAGGTGCCAAGTAAAAACATGGAGGAAAGCCCCTTTAATTAACATATCATTGAGTCTTATTGACACCAAAAACCAGTCAATGTTTTTCACAAGTTGCCAAAATATATTTAGGTACCAAACGGATCACTTAAAAAGTTTAGCCACGCATGAAGTCACTGTATATAGAATACATTAAACAAAACCAGTGACCAGTGACCATCTTCTAGGAATCCAGTAAACTTTCTAAGTCTCACTTCACTGCCCCACGGTTAATGTTGAATAAGTTCAGCAATGCGCTAGTCCTCTTTGACCACAATGGATGACCTCTCGACAAGTTACAGAAAGGTTTATTTTGAAAGCAAAAATAATGCAATACCTACGGTGGCCGAGAAGTGCAAAACAAATCACGATTCTGAAAACAAAATAAATTACAAACGCAAATGCAAATCTAAAAAACAAAATAACAATTCAGAAAACACAACAATTCAGAAAACATTATAACAATAAGAAAACACAATGACAAATCCGAAAACAAATTAACAAGTCAGAAAACTCAATGACAAATCAGAAAACAAATTAACAAGTCAGAAAACACAATGACAAATCAGAAAACAAATTAACAAGTCAGAAAACACATTGACAAATCCGAAAACAAATTAACAAGTCAGAAAACAAATTAACAAATCAGACAAAACGGAAGAGGTAGGTATAGTTCGAGACAGCGCCATTGGTTTGGGAATAGATTACTCATCGCTGATTGGACAAGATATCTGTCAATCAGGGTGTACAGGAAGAACGAGAAGAAGAACAGCAGAGTCAATCATTTACAGCGTCAGCTCCAGTGGTGCAGATGGTAGAGCGTGTGTCATTGTGTTTTTGGACACGATCGACCCGGGTTCGAGTCAGTCTTTTACCAAACTTTTTTTTTTCTTCCTTTTCAAATCTCGTATCGCATCGGAAAGGCATTTATTTTCAATAAAAATTAAGGAAATAATCCAAAAGTTGAAAAAGTATCAGGTAGGTGTAGGGAGAGCTTTATTGTCCCAATAAGGTGGCATCCATTTGAATTAAAATTATAATTTACACTCAATACGTTATTATTGCATACTGGTTTTTTTACTACAATACTGAGGTGCAGATAAGTGCTACTATTTGCAACAAGTAGTATACATAGCACAAAATCCTGCTATTTTTACGTATTTGCACTTAGTTAAATAGCCTCTATCACTATTTACACAGTGCAAATAGCTGCTGCATAAAATACATGCATGTACATTTACAACACTGTACTCTGTATTATATTACCTTTGAATCAGAATACAAAAAAAACTTGTTAACGCTAATGCGAGGGTGTTTCTAATACAGTGTTTATGGGAGTGAAGGTAAATTTGACAGTTCTGTCAAATAGCGACAGCAGCTAACCTCAGTATCTGACATTCTCAATCTGAATTTGTTCTGACACAGTTTAACTCTGAGTTCTTGTCATAGTTTATTACCATAAACTATAGCAAATAACTGTGATAATGTGAGAAATGTTGAAGGTGTCTGAATACATTTTGGTTTGACAATCTATATGATAAAGTTAACCAATTAACATTATACATACTCTTTTGGTTTCTGTACCCAATATTTAAAAAGTTTACAAATGCAATGGAAATATCGGTACTCAGTACCGGCAAGTATCAAAAATAAAAAGTATCGGTATCAGGCGAGTACTGAAAAAAGTAGTATCGTGCATCCCTAGTAGAAATCTGCCACAAGACAGATTTAAAGCCTGAAAGCTCCAACGTAAATATAAGAAAATAACACCCAAACCCCTCACAATGTCTTATGCAGACTTGCAGAGTAGAAAATCAGGGCTGGGGCATTCCTTTCACTACTACTAAAGACAAAAAAAGAAGCAGACGCAGCCTTGTCAGAAAAGTAGTAGTAGAGATCACATACACACACCCATAACCACACACAGCAATTTATCTCAGACTATACTCACACAATGGAGCCCTTCAAACCTAACCTACTATACACCACCTAACACAATAAATCAGCAAAAAAAAAAAAAAAAAAAAAGAATTAGATGGATGGATAGATAGATGGATAGATAAGACAGACACACACATCTTTAGAGCTGTGACAGGTTTACAGCGGAATCCTAAACGGACCGGCCGGCTTTTTCCACTAAGCGATCAACAGAGAAAGCAAATAAGGTGTGTAAATGCAAAGCGTGATTTCCATGTGGTGAAGGACCATTACAGCCACGCTGACAGGAGAGTGTAACAGCGCCAGTTTCAGTCATCTCTCCAGTCCAAAAGGCCTTAATGGGTTTTTGTGTCAGTTTGTTTGTTCTAGAGGCCTTTTGCCAAATGCCTGTCGGCATTGATCTGTCAGTACAGTAAGAGTGCGGAAAAAAAAAGCACACAGGATGAACGATTGTGTTCTAGGAGTTATTCTCGCTCTATTTATCACCATCAACGCTATTAAGCCCAATGGCTACAGGAAAGAGGCGAAAGCACGAATCAGTTCAACAGGTTCTGTCAAACCTGTTAAATGGATGCATACACACGCTTGACTATATTCTGCTTGGCTCTTTTGCCATTTGATAAGAGTTAAATTATTGGCTACAGTGCAGAAACTCTGAAAACATTTTACCAAATTAATTAAAACATGAAATATTATTGCTTTAACATGATGTTTCATGAATTTAACCAAGTAAGAATGAAAGGATTTCAAGTACACTCATGGTGAAAGCAATGGTCTGGAGATGTTCAGACTTGTACGTGCATCAAGGGTGATGAGTACAAAGACACAAATGAATATTTCCCTCTGCCAGCAAAGACGGAAAAAACAAAGGCAGTTCAGGACTAGAATAAATAAACAGAGCAATGAGCTGGAATTCACTGTGGAAGATTAAATTTGACCATAGTTCAGAAAGCCTAAAGGGTAAGCCCAGCTAAAGATTCAATCCTGGAATTAAGAGGAAGAAAAACACAGAAAAAGTCTGCACCAGCTTATCGTTAAAGGAGTTTCAGAAAGACGTTTAGAGGAGGTAAAGTTAAAGGCCTCAAAACTTCATCTAAAGCCTTAACTCAAGAGTTCTGGGAGCCTGGAAATACAACTTTTCCCTACATCTGCCTCAAGCTAAAAATAGTCCATCATCCATCTATGTAACACTCCCCCGTTGAACCAAAAGCTTGAGTTTGGAAAGACTAGAGGGGTGGAATAGAGTTTGAGACAACAGCCCGTGTGAGACAGACCATGCCTTTTCCAAACGCAACCAACTTTTTCAAAACAGAGGTCTTTTCCTGGCATTAAAAAAAGTTTTGGGGTTAAAGATGTAATCGTTTTTAAGAAACTGGTGGTGATTTTGGGGAATTAGACTGTACTGTATGTATTAGGGCTGGGTGATAAATCGATTTTATCGATTAACTCGAATGTGTAGTTTATGTCGACTTGTTTGAATGAAAATCATTTTTTTCTAAAAAAATAAAAATAAAAGACGTGTACTACAGAACTCCAATAAATACGAGATAGGAGATAAATATCAATACTTTCTCTCGCAGTTATATCATTAGGTAATCATACTGTATATAAAATTCGGGCATCATGGAGCCGCTATTATGCATGGCATTGAAACTGCTTTTGAATGCATGATGGCTTTTTAGTTTCACTTTCGAGATTGGCGATCGTATGTACTCTGTTTTTACTATGGAGCGGCAGTAGCCTACTTACTACACATTTTACAAGATTATATGTTTGTCATGGTGCTCAGGATCTGCAAATCATTCGTCATCGTCCTCAGTCATCTCTCCTTATTCTATGTGGTAGGCTAAGTGAAATTTTATGTTCTGTAATGCAGTGTTTCCCATACATAGATTTATTTGTGGAGTCCTGCCACAATATCAAAACTGACCGACAAAAATAGATATTTTTTTTTTTCCAAAAACTTTGACTTCGTTGAATAAGCAAGCGCTGCACGTTTCAGAATCGAATCACTGTGTGGGTGTCTTTATATCACTGCATTACTCAAGGAAACAGACTGTCTTCAGTAAATTTTGGATGTCATTTTCATTTCATCTTGCATAATGTCTGATAAAGCAGCTTTTGTGAGCAGAGCGCTAATTTGTGTACAGCGTTACCAGGGAAACCTCCATTTCTCCTGCTCTACAAGCGCCTCCTGCTGGCAGAGAATTAATTTGCATATATGCAGCCACAAATAAAGTCCAAGTCTGTGGGAAACACTGGTAATGTAACAGGCAACCGTTAGCAATCGTTATGTGTTTTCTGTGCCTTTCTGAATACTGATTCATGATTCAGGCCAAAGGGCGTCACATAATTGTATGTCTTATGTTAGGCCTACGTTACATTTTATGTTATGTTACGTTATTTTATGTTATATTTTCACTCTTTTTGGCTTGTTGTTTCTGAATGCACTTTAACCCCAAGGGGGGAAATCCAGATCAAATCCCAGAAGGGAAAATCAAAACAAATAAGGGCAGCGGCTATCAGTGAGCACTGAGTGTAAATAGCAATTAGATTCTATTTACACTGTTAAAATAGCAAGATTTTCTGCTATTTAAGCTAGGCTATTTATTGCAAATAGTGGCAATTATCTGCACCTCAGTATTGTAGTACATTATAAAACCGTACGCAATAATAATGTATTGAGTGTAAATTATAGTTTTAATTATTATAAGACATTATACTATTATATGCACATTCTCCTGGTCGCTCTTTAAGGTCTTCTGACCTGGACCTTCTAACTATTCCTAGAACACGTCTTAAGACAAAAGGTGTTTTTTGTGCTGTGGCTCCAAGGCTCTGGAACTCTCTCCCTCTAACACTTAGAAAAATGGGCTCTGTAGACTCTTTTAAAAGACACCTAAAGACGCACCTCTTTGGACAAGCTTTTAATTAACAGTACACTTTGGCTCTTATTAAATTTCTGAGATATTCGGTCTCTAATTGGTTTTGTTTTTATTTTATTTTTGATTGAATGTATGTTTGATTTGTTTTACTGATAGTGTTGTAAAGCACTTTGTGACTCCTTGTTTGTGAAAGGTGCTATATAAATAAAGTTTACTTAATTCAAATTTTTAAACGGATGCTACCTTAATGGGACAATAAAGCCCTCCCTACACCTACCCTAACCCTAACCAATACTTTTATTTTCAACTTTTTGATTATTTCCTTCATTTTTATTGAAAGTAAATGCCGTTCTGATGCGATATGAGATTTGAAAAGGGAGAAAAAAAGGCGGGCTCGAACTTGGGTCGATCGCATCAAAAAACATGCACCTTACCATCTACACCACTGAAATTGACGCTATATGGGCGTCTTTTTGTTGATTAACTCAATCGCACGTTGGTGGGTGGAGTTCGTGTAAATAGCCTTTCCCAACAAGGCAGGCCATTTGCACTTAGTGTAAATAGACACTCCATAAAGTTAGAACTTGTTTTGAACAATTTCTTTGTCATCTGCAGATTGATTTTAAGTAGGGGGGAAAAAAATCAATTTAAATCGTAAATCGGATTTTGTGTTTTTAGGCCATATCGCCCAGCCCTAGTATGTATGTAAAATTCTGTTGTCACTCACTTCCCATTTAAAAAGTAATGAGTTACTTGTCTGGATTGCGTCATTTAATCCTCCTCAGACAGTGACTCAAACCCCTAACTTAGTGTTTACTGTCCACGTCTGCTATTAGAGCACAGCCCACTGAGACCTAGAATTAAATGTAGTTACTGACAGGAGAAACATTATTAGGATTGTTCACTGTTCAAGTAGGTGTCCTGCAGATCGACTCATTAGAAAGCTTAAAACAAAATCAGAAACAAAATCATGATGAATCTTAGGTTTTTGTGACCGGCAAGGCAACTGGATCAGCTTCTATATGATGCTGCAGGTGTTTATCATACATATGGAAAGAAAAACAAAGTAATCTCATTGTCAGTGGGACAAAAATACCTTATTTATACAAATGGCATTCGTGGCAGTTAAACTCTTCAAATTCACCTGCCACAAACACCATTATGAAAGATAACTAACAGATTGTGTTTGACATATTAAATGCGAGGGAGGGGAAAACAAGCAAAATGACTGTGAAAATCCAAAAACTGCTGGGCACGATATCGTCTCCCTCGCATATGTTTTTAAAAGTCAACTCAGTGGTAAGCCAAAGCAATTTTCTGACTTCATAAAGTAAAATTAAAAAGGCTTTAGAACTCCTCATAAAAAGCTCCACATCAAGTATTTCATTTCCTTAACAAACATGCAAAGAGGTACAATACACTGCCAAAAATCTACTTCCAACACTTTCTTTGGCTCAGGGTGGATGTTCCAGGCTTCTGTTTGGGCTCTAAGCCTTCCAAAAACATCCCCCCCACAGAATTCCTGCATTTCTGTTAAAACACAGTTCAGGCCAGGCCAGGCCAAAGTGCATGCTGAGCGTGAGTGTAGTCATGCTGCGCCACAAGAGATGTTGATTGTGATTACAGGCACTGTCAAAACATTCCCTCAACCTCTCCCCTTAAAGTCACACTGAAATAACCAGTTTCCACATCTAAGTACCGCGGTTTCTCTGCGATTGGGAAAGTTTTGCACATGTACTACCCGGCACACTACAGTTCATTTGTTTCTCAGGATTATATAGCTTTTGATCTAAATCGAATCCTTAAAATGGAGGTTTGGACCAAATATTGAAGAAACAAACAACATGTGCCCAACATACATCCATCAGTATCTCACACACTAGCAACACCAAGGTCATAGGTTTGATTCCCAAGAAGAGGAAGAACTGATAAAAATGTAAATATGTACCTTGAATACAATGCAAGTCACTTCAGATAAAAGCATTTGTGAAACCCATGTATGTAAATAATGGTGGCTACTTTGAAGATTAGTATTTTATCATTGTTTTTAACATTTTTGGCTCATTCTTCCATTTGAGGCATTAGTAGTCAATAGTCATAATTACAGAAACTGTGTACAGATTTTAACAGGTAGAGTAACCTTCTGAAGCAATAACACTGTTGAATGCCAAAAAATAAAAAGAGCATCATCATATCTAGGACACATAGCTTCTGAAAGGACAAGTTTATCTCAACAAAATTTTGCACATGCCTCAAATCATAATTGGGAGTAAAAAATAATAATAACTGAAAAACAAGAACGTTTAAAGCATGAGCCATTTAAACTGCTAAACAAGTAAACGCTTGATATTTTTCCTTCAAATCCGTTAACAGTGTATCGCAGGCCAAACCTGAGGAGGAAACATGACACATGCATTACCTAGAAACTTGCCCTCAAACTTATCAAAATAATGTCTCCCTTTCCGTCTCAAAGACGTTTAAAACGAGCTCTTCAGTCAAACAGGGACTTCTCGACCTGACAGAGTGCTTATTAATGTGATATTTTACAGTCGCTGACCGTTATCGGAGATCCGTCACTCACCCAACAGCAGCAGTTTCACTTCTTTAGCGGCTTTCTCTCCGTCCTCGCGCAGATTCCTGTCAATCATTTTGGACCGCTCCGCCGCGGCTTTATCTTCCTGGCTCACGGTACAGCCCATGGTCCCGAGTGCGCGCTTCAGGGCGACGGATTTATGAGTGTAGATTTAGGGGGGGGAAATAAAAAGGTATTATCCTTTTAAAGCGACTGGAGGTTTTCTTTAAATAGTCTTCCGTGACTAACTTCCTCTTTTGGCTTTGAGAGAAAAAAAGCCTGTCGCAAGTCCAAGGAGGGGAAATGTCTTTAAAAGACTAACGTTAACGTTAGTAACGTTAGATTAAAAACTGACGTCTTTCAAAAGACGTTTTGGGCTTGATTTATATATAAAATACTGAGATTAGAACAACACCTGGAATCTTTTGACGGAAACCAGACGCTGGAATTTCACATCACGCGGACAGGGAGGGAGAAAAACTCATATCCACAAATCCAAAAAGTTTGTTTAAAAAAGTTTAGATCAACCTCAGGTATTAAAAAGCGACGAGAAACTGAATGAATCGGAAAATGCCAAAATCCCCGTTGTTTTCTTCCTCGGTTAAGTCCGTTCTCTGATCACCGAGGGGTTTGAATAATATGCGCCGTTAGGTAGCTAACGTTAAGCGGTTTCTGATTTCTTTCAGTGTTTTAAAAGCCGCCACGCCCCAGTCTGCTGAGAAGTTGCTCTCTCTCTGCCACACACACACACACAACAGAAGACAGTTCAGAACTGATGGGCTCCTCACGCGTCGCCAGCCAGACCCTCTCTGATACGCCCACCGCGGGTGCTCATGGGAAATGTAGTTTTCCCGCAGTATTCCCGTTTAAAGAATATTATAAAATACGTGTACACCCGAATTAACCCGAATAGCTAAATAAATAACAACTAATTAATTACAGAAAACTGTAAAAAAATATATTTAAACCGGTTTGGTAAGTATTTAAAAAAAAATCATTTGTATAGAATAACTAATTTTGGAGGTTTCCTTATACAAAATGTCCCGTGTGTGTGATGTGTGTAGTACAGCTGACTTTCTCTTGTTTGCCCCTCAATGGTCCTTCAATAGAGCCTCTTTTCGAAATGTCTTTTGTTGAGACTTATATCAATATTGATGCATTGATTTCAGCACGTGTTCTGTATGATTTGCGTTTAGGCAGGAGATTAAACCTTGTTTAAACTAAATACTCGCAATGATTTTTTCCATATGGAGTGCTTTTCCATCGTTTGGCAGACCTGCCTGTTTCATACCGCCCCCGTGTGTCTGAAATTATATTAAATTGTACTTTACTTCAGACACCAGTTTTAATTCCAGCTTGTTTAAAAAGTATTTTTGAAATATCAATAACTGGAACTGTTAGCTCATCCTCCCCCGAGATTTGCATGTCTTTATTTCTAAACTCAGATGTGCGAGACGAGTTTATTTATATTTATATATATATATATATATATATATATATATATATATATATATATATATATACATATATATATATATAGTTACAACAGCTAAAATAATTGGAAGCTAATGATACCAGAAGTTTTGCACATTGAAGTTATGCTGTGTTCAAGTCCTGTTGGGAAGTTCGTATTTATGACTGGACATAGACGTCTGGTGCATTCAAGTCACTTTGGTCGGAACAAGATAGCGATTTAACTTTTCTACATAAAATTCAAGACTCTACATCTACAAAATGATGAATGAAGAATGTGCATCATTGTGTTTATTCTGTTTTTATTTCATTTATGAAGGTGATGTAAACTGAATAATTATATATTCTATTATAATTATACAATAATATAATATTTTGTATATTTAACTTATATAGTTTTATTGTACATTACAAATATATATATATATACATCCCAGTTGCTCAAAAGAAAAAAACCAGGACGATCCTGCATCCGGGACCTCTCCACCTCATGTTTGCGGCTGAATGCAAATTATCTTAATTGAAGATATGCCTGTGAAAAGACATCGCCATAAAAAATTAAGTCACTTTCCCGTGCGTCACTTTCATAATCATGTGAAACTTTTTTGGGTGTTGAGGTTAATAACATGTTTTAATGTCAGTAATAATTTCCCCACCAGCAGCGCATATAATATTCTCTCTGACTTTCCATGTTCACTTACCAAAGTTAGCCATGCTTTTTTTTACGCAATTAAAACAAAACAAAAAAATCATTGTTCTTGTAACCATGGTAAACGCAAATTAACCATGGCTTTGTTACTTCAAATAATAATATACGAAGAAGTATTAAGATAATATTTGTGTGGTTATAAAAACAGACCTAAGCCAACATCAGCCTTTAAAATGACTTAAAATGCATTATATAAAAACAATAGAACCATCACAGAAAATTGTAATAAATCACAAATAGCTACCATTACAAAAATGACAAACCATCAACTTTTAACCATTAAAACCTGTAAAAACTGCAGTGTGTTTTGGGCAGTGTTGGGTTAGTTACTCAAAGAATATATTACTCATTACTAGTTACTCCCTTCAAAAGTAATATTGTTACTTATTACTTTCCGGCAACAGTAATTACTAGTTACATTACTTTTTCTTCACGCCCCACAGAAGTCGTAACTGTGTATCTTCCACATAAAATTCTTCTAGAATGTTGCTAACAACATATTTCTGCTTCATCATTTGACCAAAATCCACATTGGATCCCAGCCAGAAGTTATTACCAACACTCAATAGTGATTCATAGTGACATTCAAGTAGAAGAGTTGTATTAATTTCACTTGTCATGTCAAGCTTGAAGCTAATTGTAATTTCTCCATTACCCATATACGGTTATATTTCATTATGTATTTGATCAAATCACATAAGTTTGTAAGAAACTGTTTAATTTTCCAAAAAGATTTTTAATTATAGTAATATAATGTACCACATGTTGATGAGAGGGATGTGGGTGGGATGCAATGCCAGAGTAAAGTAAAGCCACAACTTACACAACAGTGTTCAGATCATCATTTTTCCTGACAAAATCAATATAATGCAGTATTTCTATCTGCTAAATGTAAGCTTTTCCATATTCCAAGCTTGCCTGCTGCACTGGGGACATCACATGCATGTGCAAGTTGTGAAAATTATGACAATAAATCTAGGAATTATTTGATTGTTGGATTTTAAATCAGCGGGGGTTGAGGCATCAAAAGTAGAAAATTTTAAGTTTCCCACTCGTAATAATGGTTCATGTGCATTCAACTCGTAAATACGATGTATCCGTATGACTTGACTTGAAGAAATGGCAACAGGTGGATAAACAGAACTGAAAGAAAGAGTATAAAAGTATAACTGCATAATTTAATTTTCCTGGTGTATTTATGGATTATCGGATTATAGTTGGACAACACGTGCAGGTAAACAGAGTCAGGGGGGAAAAAATTAGATAAATCGGAGCAATTTCAGCAATGCCACAGAAGAAACGTTTTGAATCTGAAAGAACCTTTCAGTGAATCGTTGTTTAAAGAACCTTTTTTTTTGGTCTCAGTTTGAAAAACAATTAAATAATCTAAAAATAAATATTTTTTTGTCCAACAGAAAGAATTCATAGGTTTTACAGGTTTTTCGTTGTGCCAATAAAGTACCTAAAAGGTTTCTTGGGGTCATATGCATTAAACTTTAGTATGTTTTTGGAATTCAGCATGTCTGTCAGACCGAATGCATTCAAATAGATTATTCTGCATATTTTCTTGCGAAGAGGAAACACAAACCATGTGAACATTTTCAGGAAACTGCTGCTTCAAGGCAAGATTCTGTTTTGACATAAACAGCTTTACACTTAAGTGAACAATCAGCAGGAAGGAAAAGAGACAGTTGCTGATGGCGGAAGAGAAGATCTGCAGGTTTGCTCCCAGGAACTGCTTTCCGACCACTGTGCTCTTAAAAAAGACACTTCAACTCAACCTGCAGTGTTGCTTTAGATAGATCTGCTAAATGACAAGTAAACAGAGCATTTAACGCCCCTTTGCATTGGTCACCTGTTCAGTGAGCCACAGAGACATGAACACATGAGAAATACAGCTGTAGAATGAATCAAGAATAAATGAATATTATTTATACTTTTTTTATTTGAACATTGTTTACAGTACATTAACTGCCAGCAATGTACTCAATACTGAGAATAAAGAAAATAAAGACATAAACTGGCTTTTTAAAAAGCATTTTTAAAAATTATTACGTTTTAATCATCAGACTAAACATCATCTGACTATTTACAATATACAAACTATAGATGTGCTTATAATATAAAGGGTTTACATTTATGTACATTATTTATAAATGCTGCCATGTAAGTAATGAACTTATATAAACTGTTACAAACTGATGACACTGTCATTACATCACAAGGGAAACATCACGTTGACTGGACACAAGTACACAGCTGCTAAAAAAGACAATTCAATTCTTCCCCCTTTTGCTACTGTGTGATACCTTGCAGATTTGGAGATCATGTAACAGTGTGATCTGCAGGTGCTTGAAAAGTGCTGCTGTCAGCCCAGAAATCAGCTCAAAAGCTACAAAGCTGTGCGTGTGAAAGCCTGGGGATGGAAGCACAGCATCATGGGGGATCTTGTCGTCCAGGGCAGTGTCAGGTGCACCACTGCTAATGCTCTAGTTGCAGCACTCAGACTGTGCTTTTATAAAGGGAGCAATATGTATCCGTGATTCATCATTGATACTAAATATCCCTACTGCTAGGAAGTTAATAAGATCTTAATGGTTAACGTGAATTACCGTCATCATAAAATCATTATTTTATGCAGTGGATACGTCAGACAGGAGTCATTTCTCCTTAAAAATTCTCAGAAACATTATGCTCTGTTTAAAAATAATCACAAACACTATCAAATCAAAATCTCACGAAATGTCACCCCAAAATCAAATGACAGAAATTATGTTTTTAGCCTGTTATTTATATATTTGTCATATAATTGATTAGACATACATCTGGGGCCGATAAGATTTAAAAAAATATATTTTTGAAAGAAGACTTTTATTCTCACCAAGACTGCATTTCTTTGATCACAAATGCAGTAAAGTGTTTAAAATAACTGTTTTCTATTTGAATATATTTTAAAATGCAATTTATGCCCGTGATGGCAAAGCTAAATTTTGATCACTCATTCAGAAATGATTCTAATATGCTAATTTTGTGCTGTTTTTTGTTTTTTTAGCATTCTTTGAAAATTCAAAAGAAGCATTTATTTGAAATAGAAATTATAAAACATATTTTTATTGACACTTTTGGCCAATTTAATGTATCCTAGCAGAATACAAGTATATAAATAATTAAATATATATCATTATTGTTGTCTGATTTTGGGGTGAAATGCAACTTGGGCATATTTGCATGAGAATCACGCTTCTACTTTCAAAGTAAGACTTTGAGCAGTCAAGAATCATTTAGAGCCACTGGTATATTTCAGGACGGATACTGGCAATTCTTTAACAACTGGCACATTTAGTTCTCAGTAAAACAGACATTAACACACACTGCTAAAACGATGGGACACTTTTGTGCTTGAGAAACCACATTGGTGTGTGAGGCATTACACCGCTACAAATAACATCTCACCATCACCAAAACACACAACTAAACACTTCTTTACCAAAAAATCAACAATGGGTTATTTCAATGATGCACTTCAGCAATCATACAGACATATTTAATCATTCATTTCTCATTTCTCTATGTATACTGTATATATCCAAAAGACCACAAAGAGGGAAATGAAGCCTCCAGCCATGATAAACAAGGCATTTAAAAAAACAGGGAAGTACAGATTGCAATTTGGAATATACTACAGTGCCTTTTTAATGTCTGACAGGCCTTCGATGCAGCACCAGGGACATGTAAAACACTGAAAAAAGATATCGAGATATGTAATTATGCTAATACTGGTTCACAGATATGATGATTTAGTTATATGTGTGGCTTGTCTATCCATTAAACATTAATTAAACAGACAAAAATGAATAAAAAAGTACCACAATTTAAATGCACATCTCATTTAGACATCTTATAGTCCATTACAGTACATTTACTGACTGAAGTATTCTTTCTCCATAAGCGAGAAGAGGAGAGAACACACACATTCACACACACACACACACTAAAACACCACAGTGTTACCACTAAGATCATTATGGGCCAGTAATTGCTTGATTTATAGTTTTTTTAGGATGACAAGTTTCAATTACACAGTTTAAAATATTCATGTACCATGTTAAACATCCACACATGACTTTTTTTCTTCAAACAATTTACAGTTAGTAGTACATAGGCTTTTATTCATATATCTGTCTACAAAATATATTAATCTATGATTATGTCTTAAATTGTAACTGGGTCAAGAGATTGAGAGGAAGTTGTGCTTCAACTGAAAGTGCTACAGTTTCAATATTCGCCGAATGACCAAAATCATCCACTTGGGTTAATAGCCTCTTTTTTAAACCTATCTAGAAGCAAAATCGATCAGCTTCCACCAGGCAGTGTTATCCCATGTACGCCATTTTGCCCTGTAGCTAAAACATTTATGTGCATCAATGCACCACATTTGTTTCTCCAGTTAAGAAGAAGACCCTGTGAATCTGTGTTTTTGGTTATCTCTGCACATAAATCCAGAGAGTGTTTCAAAATCAGTCTGTCAGCAGAACTCATGGGATCATAACAAACTGACCCTATGATTAACTGTGCTTTCCAATCTGTGCTTTCCCATTGCAACCAGTAGTATTCCTAAACAAAAAGAAGAATGTGCCTTGGATAATTCTGTCTTTTTAAATCTAAATCTTCTAAAGATGGCATTTTAGCTAAATAGTCACAAATAATGTATAGGGGTGTAATAGATAACCTTGAGAACACTGGATGAATCGGAATACTCATTTATATTATATATATTTATGCTCATATATCTACTAATATATTTATCTCTAAATACTGTAGAAAGGATAAACATTATAAATCCATATAAAAATGTGACAGGTACATCTATACGTACAGTTTGCATAAATTTGAAATTGTGTAATAGACTGCAGCCAAATCAAGCCTGGATTCTGGACGAGGTCGTGTGTCGCCTCTCAACAGCCTTCAGTGTCAGATATCTCACAGCTATTGCACAGAGTATTGCTATATCTAATATGAGATATGATGAAATAAACGCTTTAATAACCACCAATCCTCCCATAAGAACTGAGCACTTACTGTGATTCTAATCTCTTGTGAATGTGGCCGAAGGGCAGAGGTCAAAGGTCATAATATGAAGGGATGGATGGGAGGTTGGGCCAGCGGATGAGTCTGTTTGGTTAGAATGCAAAATCCCTTTTGTTTGCAAACCCTGCATAATGCATGTGCTGATGCTATGGCACAAACTATCATGGGCTTTGATTTTCTTGTTCTGGTTATCTTCTCCTTATTTCCATGTCCCAACCACTCCTTTTTGGGAGAGGATGGCCTTTAAATGGATTTAATGCCGGCCTGAGATGGGGCAAGACCCCATTTACAGCATATGCAGGTCACATGGCTAAATAATGCATTGATTGAATGCAACTAAAGCTAGGAATCTGGTACTACTCTTGTGACTGATCACTGAGAGATTATGCATCCTCCCCAACTACTGACCCGAAAGTAATATTAAAAAGCATAAACCATTAGAGGGGTGAGGCCTAATGACCACTGCTTGCTTTGCTGGTCCCTGATGTCCAATCGATGATGATGAAGCTCAGGCTCATTATCATAAATAGGACTCCTAATAAGGCGAAGCAAGCAGCCTATAAAAGAAGGAGAGAGGCAAGATTATTAACAATGCTGCCAAAGTGATTAATGAAACATGTCATTTAAATAATATGATTGGTGCATATTAAGAAGAAACGTCTGGGTCAAAATGAAATAAAATGAAGTTTGCATACAAAATGAGGACAATTTTCAGAACATTTAAGTTTTTGTTTTTTAGCATTGTCATGTGCATGATTTTAAAAGGAAGCACATTTAAACACATTTTGTATTACAATTAAACACATCTGAGCACATGAAATACATCATGAAATATGTATTAAAAACATGATTGAGTGCATATTATGAAGAAATGTCTGGGTAAAAAAATGAAATAAAATGTGCAAACAAAATGAAGCCAGTTTTCAAAACATTAAGATGTATTTATTTAAATTAAATATTTTATATTTGCATACTTTATAAATGTATTTTTAATGCCATTGTAATTTAAAAAAAACATTATAATATGCTTTATGGCATGTCATGACAACAATCCCAAAATAAAAAAAAGTATTAATATTTTATTTATTTTTTAATTTTTTTATTTAAGGGTTAATTATATCCTGGACATGTTTTGAAAGTTTCATGAGATTCACATACACTACAATTATATGTTCAGGTTTCGCCCAAGATTACTGCAGTCTGCTGTAACTTAAGGAGAATTGGTTTACCAGTTTACAAAAGTTTTGGGTCACACCAAAGATTTACCCAAGGGATTTCCGAAGCTCTTAGCATGATTAGTTTTCAGAGGATCTCAGTCTAACAATGTGAAAGTTTTCAAAGCATCTACATTCCTACAAGAGGTAAGAAACTAAATCCCATTGTGGATGAATGGGAAGGAATCGAATACAGCATGTCCAAGTACTTACGATGATTTTCGGCGCAGAACGCAAGGGTTCCTCTTCCTTGGGAACAATGCGGATGTAAAACACAGCTGGAAATATAAAGATGAGGCACGGCGCAGACGTGGCACCTACGGAACAATAAACACATGTACTGTAAACCTAAACCTTCATACTTCAGGCCTAAGTCTTAACTGTGTCAGAAAATCTTGAGCTAAAGCTATTTAAGTTACATAAGCCATTGAGAGATTTCTCATGGCGGTCAGGCACTTGCAGAACAATAGTGTTCTTTCTTCTCTGAGGTAGGTAAAACTCACAATTAGTGTTATCGAGTTAAGTGTGAGACCAGGAGAAACTATAATGTAATAAATGGACTTGATAAATGCTGATAATTATATACACATTCCAAAGGCGATTAATCATGTTGTTGGCAATGGATTTATTCACGGCTGGAGCTGTTCGTACAGTATTATAGTCTGAGACTTTAATGCATGTGGAAATAAAAGCGGCTGTGAGGTCCTTGAGGTTGTCATGGTGAAACTTAAGCACACTCTTTTCACACCAATGAAACTTCAAAAGAAAGAAGAGGAGAATAAGTGCTACAAAGAGACTAGAATAACATCATTAAAACAGCTGAAAGCACCAAACCCACCGATGATCCCAAAGATGCCCAGGATGTTCGGGGCAAAGATGACCAGTAAGTTGATGAGGGTGAGGAGGGTGACAGCTATAGCAATGTGACGTGGCCACCAGAAGGTTTTATTTTGGAAGAACAGCTGCTGAATGGCTCTCCTTACCTGAGAAAAGACATCGAAAGGCAAAGCTTTGAAATCAGATACTGAAATACTACCTGCCATCTGATCCTGACTCCTCTAAACAAGTTGTAACCTGGTAAGATGTAGCTTATTTAGAATTGTAATGGTTTAAAATGTGAATGAGTGTGTAAAACTCACAGGAAACAGCACGATGGGTACAGTGAGTGTGACGGCAATCAGCACAGCCACACGAACGCACAGGATGAGTGTGTCGTACGGGTCGATTCGACTGTAGGTGTGCAACAGCTCAGCTTCCACCTTATCTACACACAAATAGAATCATTTAAATGTAATATTAAGTTCAATTTCATTTTAAATTTAAAATAAAAAATGTATTCAATAATATTGAAAAATAATAAATAATTTTTTAAAAGTGGTGGACCATTTAAAAAAAAAAGAAAGAAACTTTTTGAAAATTGTGGAGCACCTAACAACCCAAATCTGGGGGAAACCAGAAAATACTCTCACTTTTAATAAATCTTTTAATTTACTGAAATTAAAAAGACTAGCTAAGAAGCTGGACCGAATTGAATACATTTCTAAAAGATTTGATCACAAATGAATATTAACACACTGAGTGAATTCATTCAGTATAATTTGTTGATTAACCAGCTGAATCATTGAGCGTAGGGAATGTTTTTGTAATTTATACCTATTTTATATATATATATATATATATATATATATATATATATATATATGTATGTATATATAGCAAAATACCTGGGTTGGTAAGATTTTTTAAATCATGAGTTTAAATATTAAATACATTAATTAAATATTAAACAGCACAACTGTTAATAACATTGATAATAAGATTTTATTTATCAAATCAGTATATTAGAATGATTTCTGAAGGATCATGTGACACTGAAGACTGGAGTAATGATGCTAAAAAATTCAGGGGAAAAATATTTTTAAATATATTAAAATAGAATAAATGGTTTTTGTAAATTGTAATAATATTCAATAAATATTAATAAAAAAAAAAAAACATAAAGACCCTAAATATTTCAAATCAATTAACTGAGCAACTGATTTTTCATTGACCACAGTTTGAGATCTACTGCATCAGATTACTAGTATTCCACACACAGTGATGTTTTTTATTCATGCTCAAAGGCCACTAGATGGAGTGCTAGTACTACTTCAATGTGACCTTGCATCCAACCCTGATTTGTTGAAACAGATGATTAGATCTGTGACATCAGCAAACACATGCTGACAGCTGAGCAGGTCTCAATCTGTTCCTATGCTTCAAAAGCTCTGAAACATGAGATTGAATATTAAAATCTTGTACCTAAAACAAGAAAAAAAATCACTTTTCTTCCCCTTTACCGCTGCAGTCACACTGATCTCAGCTAGCCTCTGACATCTCAACTTGAGTGACCACTCAGCACATTCATCCTGACAGCTCTCACCTCCTCTTTCTCCTCAACAAAACCTCCTTCACTCTCTCCATCTCAGCTGAGTCACACTGCTGTCTCCTCCTGATGTGTAAAAAGGCAGGGAGTTGTCCTGGACGACCAAATGACCTTCAGCAATTGTGGCAACTACCATTCCCTGCTGCTTTTTGCTCTGTAACATACAGCATTTCTGTCTTGCCCTAAATTTTTATTCATTCTGCATTAGCCATCCAAGCTAGTCCAAAATCAGACTCTGAATGTTATCTTTGGCCTACAATATAGCCAACAGCCTGACCAAAATGAAACATGAAACGTTTGGAGACTTGGAAACAGTCGTATGCATTTTCTCTATCTGGTTTAAAATACTGTTCCCTTCCTATCTGCTACATCTAAGTATTTTTCAACACAATTACTCATCCTGTACAAACACTTTCTTACGGATTCTATAGTTTAAGCCTTAGCAAGCTAAATCAAGACATATGATGACACCTCCCATGCACATTTACTGTTGCTTGATAAAATTTCATAAGCAAAATTCAGTCATTTCAATTATATCTGTTAAATTTCGCCAAGCAATGTTAAGTGTGACCACAGCTTAATATGTCAATATTACAAATGCCACTACAATCCAACTAATGTCTCATGTCCATGTTCTACTCGTGTTCTATCTTTGCTGAGAAAAATGTTACTGTATGCGTGAAGAAAAAATACATTAAAGGGAGTGAAGGTAATAGGCCTCACCAATGAAGGTCAGATACCCGAACAGAGCAGCCAAGAGGTACATGATGTACATGACTCCAATGGAGATGTTGGAGACGTGTTGCATCTTTGTCTTTGTAGGGCTGAAATCAGAGAATATAAGGGTGTGACAAAACATTGTGATAGACAAGCACACACTCAAATCAAAAAAGGGCGTTTATAAAGTTTATACAGTCAAAACAGTTTATTCAGTCTCATCTAACAATCTCTGATATAGTCATAAGGCAGAAATATTTATACTAATTTCCCTTTTTGGCATTTTAACAATTTCTTAAAAGAATATTCCATGTTTTGTGGTGTAATACTGATTACCACAAAAAAATAATTTCAACTTGTCGCTTGTTTCTTCTTGTATAAAAGCAAAAATTAAGTTTGCGTTGTAGAGAAAGTTGTATGCATAAGTTTTAAGGGTGTGCAAAATAGGAAATACACTATTGTTCAAAAGTTTAGAGTCTATAAAGCTTTTAATGTTATTGAAAGAAGTCTCTTATGCTCACCAAGGCTGGATTTATTTGATTAAAATACAGTAAAAAAACAATAATATAGTGAAATATTTTTACAATTTAAAATAATAGTTTATGGTTTTAAAGGGGTCATATGACGTTGTTAAAAAGAACAATGTTTTTGTGTATTTGGTGTAATGCAATGTATTTATGTGGTTTAAGGTTAAAAAAAACATTTTCCACATACTGTACATTATTGTTGCTCCTCTATGCCCCGCCTTTCTGAAACGCGTAGATTTTTATAAATCGTTCTGAGAAGCGAAGCGTGCTCTGACTGGCCAGCTATTCAGTGCGTTGTGATTGGCCGAATACCTCACGCGTGTGACGGAAATGTTACACCGTATAGTGATGGCGTTTCCTGGCGTGACAAGATTAAAACCCATTACAACCGAGGCATTTGCTGCATCCAGTGGGGACATAATTACTGATTATAAAGACTTATACTGCCTTTTCACGCATTGCGTTGCATTGCGCCGCGTAAACATAACCATGTCTGCATTTGTGATTGGAGAAACAACAAACAACAAGCACTACTCTACACTGCTCAAAACTCGCGTTTAAATATTCAGTAGCAGAAACATACTTACAGGCTGTGAGTCAGAAGCGTCAGACTGTTCTTGCAAAGTTAGAATTGCCCCACTTTATAGAAACAGCCTTTGTGCAAGCCAGCATTGTAGGCTACTCTCCTGCCAGGTTCAGGAAATAGTCCTCCATAAATTGCGCCGCACACACTCGAATATTTTTGTTGTACTGCTCTAGAACAGTGTTGTAAATACAACTTAACCACTGATTTCTAGTTGTGTCCTCTTTTGGAAGCCCAAACTAAGTAGTTTCACTTTCACAGCATCCCCAGGGCATGGCGCCAGCGGCAGCAACAATACTACAGCGAGAATAAAAATCACACCCCCTTTCTTTGCATAAACATTTGGACAGTGTTATGAAAATCTCCCCACATCGTGACATAGACATGTGGGGGCGTGTTTAAATGAGCCGTTTTAGGAGGGCGTGGACAAGTCTTAACTTTTATAAAGAATATCTCTTTGGTTTTGAGACTTCAGTTTTTGCAACTTCAACGATCTTATCTATGCAAAAACAGCTTGTAACACTTCAAAGAGAAAGAAAAACTTGAACATCATATGACCCCTTTAATATATTTTAAAATGTAATTTATTCCTCTGATGCAAAGCTGAATTGTCAACATCATCAACTCCAATACTGAGTGTCACACGATCCTTCAGAAATCATTCTAATATACTGATTAGCTGCACAAGAAACATTTTTTGATTATTATTAATGTTGAAAACAGTTGTGCTGATTAATATTTTTACAAATTCCTTTACTGTCACTTTTGATCAATTTAATTCATCCTTGCTGAAAGTATTCCTTTATTCAAAAAATCTTACTGACCCCAAACGTTTGAACAACGGTTTAGCTTTAAACAGAAAAGTTCTGTGGCTGTATTTTTAAAACAGTCAGTATTTTAATGTTTACAGATCGGCCCCCATTTACTTTCATTGTATGCACCTCACTGTAATCCAGATTTGCTATTTTAAAAGAAAGTTATTAAAAGAGCATGCCACATGGTACTGTTGGTTGGGCTTAACTTGTATTGAAGCCGTAATGTTCCTTGAATGCCTGTGAGTAAATATGCTACTTCCAGAATGGCTAAACCACAGCTCTCTGAACAGTGAAGCAGATGGGTAGCCACACACAGTGTAACAGCATCCATATGAACATTGTGACTCGTGTGAATCTAGACCTGCGAAAGAACTTGCCACCTACTTGCGCAGCTCCGTGTAAATTGGCAGCACCTCGGGGTGGCACACGAATGCGAACGCCAGGATGGGAACCGTGTAGGCCGTCTAAAAACACACAGACCAGACCACGTCACGTCACCATGGATACAACAGCGGCAACCATAAACCCCAAACTCCACACTTTAAAGCTCATTAAACACTGTAGCACATTACAGAGAGCTAATTGTAGCTGTGATTAAGTCAGACTTGGACAGAGCTCAGGCCTGGGCTCATTTAAAATGCCAGTCCTGTGCACTTAGAGACGGACTGAGCTGACTATAGATATTTACACTTATCTCTCTGACAGTTAAGGACATATGTGGGGAAAAATGCACATGGCGAGTTGACACTTATGTATGTGCAGAGGATGTGATTATGCTAAAGACATGAATAATAATGGAATATAGGCTATAGACTGCAATAAATATGAATGTGTTTGGGTAACCCATCTTAAAAAGCTTATACTGACTTAAGACCATACAAACAAAAGATCCATTGTTCTAGATAGATAGATGAATGGATGCATTTTATGGCTCAGAGCCTGATCTTTTATAGCTCAAGAGACTAAATGAAATTCTCAATTACAATATCGTTCAAGCTTGGGGTCTGTAAGATTTTTTCCTGATTTTGAGTCTTTTATGCTCACCAGGGCTGCATTTATTTGATCTAAATACAGTATAAACAATAATCATGTGAAATGTTATTACAATATAAAATGATTGTTTTTGTTTTTATTATTCCTGTGATGCAAAACTGAATTTTCAGCATCATTACTCCAGTCTTCAGTGTCACATTATCCTTCAGAAATCATTCTAATATGCTGATTTGTTGCTCGAGAAACATCTCTTGTTGTTATAAATGTTGCTTAATATTTTTGTGGAAACTGTGATTTTAAAAAAATTCTTTGTTGATTAAAAAGTTCAAAAGAACAGCATTTACTTGAAATTTCCATAACATTTCAAATGTCTTTAGTGTACATTTTGATCTATTTAATGCATCCTTGCTGAATAAAAGTAATAATTTATTTTCAAAAATCTTACTGGCCACAAACTTCTGAACTGTATATATTTCATTTACTGTAAGTATTAATGTCTCAGATGTTTCTCTTAAAATTCTTATAAGACATTAAAGTTTAAGATTAGACATTACAAACAAAAGAAAGCCATATAGGTTTGGAATGACATGAGGGTGGGCAAATGATGACATGATTTATTTTTTGTGTGAACTGTCACTTCAAGGAGATGTTTATGATTTTTGTTTCCTACAATAAGAGAGCAAAAGAGAGGTAGTGAGAAATGGTCATCCTTTCTCATATTTTTCCACTTTAACAAACCACTTGGCAATATTTAAAACCACGTTCCATCAAAGGTTCTTAAATACCTGTACATTAGAAATGTGAATATATTACATAAGCTGAAAATCCAGATTTTCATACAGTATGAGAACTGATATCTAAACGCCTGTTTGGATTAAGCCCAAATATATGCGAGTCATGCAAAGGCTTATTAGGAACTACAGTGTTTGTCATTTGATTTGGCTTAAAGTCTTACATCACATTACTCATATGGTGATATACCTGTGAATTGAGGTTAAAGAGGCGGGGGGTGCAGGCAGGGTCACTCTCAGGGGTCATCTCCACTCCTCCGATATCAGCTGCTACGCTTGTGTTAAAGCCCAACACTGTCCTATTATGGGCAAACTCCTCAAAAGGACATTTCACCTGGAACTTCTTATAGATCACCTGGAGGGAGACGAGAGATTGAATAATTAACAAGTCCTGCATAGGTTGTGCTGATCTTGCAATTAATTTTTATGGGTTCGTGTCATCGTTGAATCATTTTTCCCTTTAGGTTCCACTTATAGTTAGTCACAGTGTATAGTAGTTTGTTTTGTTTTTTCACAACAATTTCAAACTTGATTTCTGTCCCTCATTATAATCAAACAGGATATGTTTTTTTTTTGTCATATAAAGCCTGTTGTGTCATACTTGATAAGGAATTTAAATTATCAACATCAAAACATATTGTGCATAATATACTACATGCCTTCCGATGTGTGACTGATCATATTTATTTTTATTTTAGCAAGTTAAAGGCCTTTTAGTATACTTCTAAAAACATCCCATTTCGGTTGTGGTACATGTGTCTTTTTTTATGTAAAAAAAAAAACAATTATAAAGTAAATGTAAGAATATATTTTATATTCTAAGTAATATTTCAAGATAAACACTTACTGGATATCCAAGGATATACAAGGATTTGATTATCCATACATAATTTTTTTTTCAAATCATGTTAAAATGAGAGTATCAAATATGATACATCAGGCTTTTGAGGAACGTTTATCTGTTCATTTCTTAATAATCATTGTATTACATTGCATAATATGTTGTGCCCCACAATAAAAAAAAAATATATAGCTTTGATCATAAAACTTAAGTATTTAAATATCATCTTACTAAAACATATAGTTAGGAGATATAGAGTGACAACTGATATTCATATGCATTTTATGTTAGTAGTTTGATTTGTCCTCTTCGAGTTTGAGCTCCATATTCTCCAATATCATACTTTTTAAGCCATAAAAGCCTGATGTATCAAATATGATCTTGAACAAAAAACACATTAAAACTTTTTTGATATATATATTTTGTCTAAAGTCTTAATAAACTGTTCCATTTTTTTTTTAAAGTAGATTTTTCTGACTATTATTTTATACTTTACAGGTTTAAGACTTAAAATATACATTTATATAAAAGTAGTAGTAATTTGTAGTATTTAGTATATAGTAATTTGATTTATTTAGTCTTCTGATATCAGAAATCCAAGGAAGAGTCATGTTTACTGCTTAGTTTAAAAAAATGGTCTTTTTGAGATGGTTTAGTATGATTTCTCATGCTATGACTCCTTTAATCCTGAAAGGTACACATCACTGCTTTATAATGTCATTCATCAGTGTCACATGACAGGCCAGATGAGAGAGAGTGAGCGGAGGTGGCTCTGCCGCCATTGTGTCTTTTCATTTGGTGCTTGTTCTAATCACAGCAGGGATGATGAATCGAGAGAAGAAGAGAGAGGCAATGTTATCTTATTCAGACTGAACTACGGTGTAAAGACTGGATGATTTAATAAATCCAGCGCAAAGATGTGGCACAGCCAATGCCACACTCACACACCAGCATGAGGACAGAGAGAGTGAGAGCCGTGCGCATAGATTAAAGCTCCCCTTCAAAACTAGGTCAGTGAGGTGCACCAAACACAACCCCACTCTAAAAATACAAGACACACTCACACAACATCACACACTGATCCTGCTGGTGGGAAAACATGAGCACATCCTAAAATCCCCCAGCTTACTATAAGATTTATAAACTGCTAATTGGAACTGTATCAAGATTAAATATAAATTTTCACGCTCTCAGCATTTTATTCAGAGAGAAATTTCAAAATAGCAGAGTACTGCTTCGGGATTAGAATACTAAGCAGCACACGGCAACTGAATGAAACATATTTAAAGGGATAATTCTGATGTTTTTTGTTTCAAATCTGTATGACGTCCTTGGTGGAACACAAAACAATATTTCATCAGCATCGGACAATCATGAGTGATTTTGTTCAGATTAGTATACAAAAGTTAAATAAACAAGGATTAATATTGAGTAACTTACATTTTAGACACAATATTGAAAGTCACTTTGTCAATTTTTTATCCGCCAATGAAAATATTTCCAAACAAAGCCACAGATCAGTGTTACTGAACGGATTGCTTTGAACAAATGGAATGAATGCTTTCATGACTATAGGCAGTGTTGATAAAACTATTAAAATTGTTATTGTTAATTGAAAGAAAGCTTAAATAAAATATGAATATTAGATGAAAAATTAACAAAATAGAAATGTTGCCTACATTAAAAATGATTAAAAATACAATTGAAATAAAGATAAATATATATATTTTTTAAAAAATAACAAAAGTACATAATTACAAACACAAACTAAAATATTAAAAAATCTAATGCAAAATATTAATAAATACTATAATATATTTTATATATATATATATATATATATACACAGTATATGGCACGAATGTCATGGGTTACATTAGGTTATTAGGACATTAGACATTATAATACATTTATAACAATTTAAATTTTTAGTGTGAACTATTCATTTAACAAGAGCAACAAACATACCGCAATAAGGAAGAAGACCATGCAACTGAGAGAGAAACCGCTGGTGTAGCCCAGGTACCCTGAAACACACAGTGAGATGACAAGTGACAATTACCCACAACACCTCTGTGAGAAGTCTGATCAGTGCAATACTCTTACAAATGAATAAAATACGAATACTAATATTTGACATTATGTGGATGTGCAGACAGGAAGTTGCAAGCAGAACAAGGGGTGTGTGCAATTTCACACACACATATATATATATATATATATATATCAGTTTGAGATGACTTACCGAGCTGCTTCATTAAAGCCAGCGGCAAGATAACACTGCACGATACAATGACGACCAGGTAATTGCCGTTTAGATACCATTCCCTGCCAAACAAATCACAGAAGAAAGACAAACACAAAAACAGAATTATAAATGATTCAATCCGCACTTCTTCCACAATCCACAATCCTTTTATCCACACTTGATAACTCTGTGTAAATGAAAAGTTCCCTAAAATAGTAAGGAAGACAATAAGGATCGTAATTTCTGTTTCTAGGACAATGGAATGTTACAACAATAAATGTATTTATTTATCATTTTTTCACTTTTAGTAGGTATGTCAGTCATAGAGCCTTTCCTTTCCATTTGTAAGTCTACGTCAGATATTATTCTTACCAGTGCTATTGTAAACTAAAACTATTGAAAACCATTTTTAAATGAAATAAAAAAATAAATATTAGATGAAAAATTTAACTTAAAAAAATGTAAATGAAATGTGTTTCTTTTGCAACTAACTAAAATAAGTTGAAGTACAATTACTATCCCTAAAACTAAAATATAAGAAAAATGAAGAGGAAAAAAAAAGAAAATGACAAAAACACATGATTAAAAAGAATAAAAGCTAATTCAAATAATTAATAAATATCATACAAAAAAATCAAAAAATAATTATGATGAATAGATTCTTAAATTCAAACTATGCATTGTTTTTTTGATTGATTTACTAGCTTATTTTATGGAAGAATCGTTTATTGTGATAATTAATACTGATGCATTTATTCACTGAACTGTGTGTGTTTTTTATCACATTGTTGCTGCTGCTGTTCAATCAGTGCTGTGTTACAGTGATTTTACCATGGCCAAACAACACCCATTAACTGTAATGAAGCCACTGTGTTGCTTCCAGTGGCTTACTGCTTTAACAAATATTGACCCATTTAAGATTTCCCTTGAGCATTTACATATGGAGCAGCAATTCTTTTATTAATTATTTCTAATGCATTACATTTTCATAATACTAAAATGACTACTTGTATGTTGTTTAAATGGAATAACTGGACAACACTAAAACAGGGAGTGATCAGTGCCCTTTAAATGTTTCCTGATGTGTAACTGAGCAGCTATTTAGACCCAAACCCTTGTGTTCAATCAAAGGCCAATTTTCCCTCTCTAACTCGTCCTAAAGCTGCTAATCTTGTTATTCTGCCCCCATTAAGAGCAGAAACATGGCATCTCTCAAAGAAGCTCTGAACGACAAAGACAGAGAGAGAGAGAGACTTATTAGGGACGGCCTGTACCCAGCCCGGATATTCAGCTTGATATTAGACAATAGAGCGACTCCATCAAGCCAAAGATGTTCATCTCAGTGAGGTGAACGGTACCAGGTACAAGATCAGCAGCACTGGTGCTTGACTCTGGTTCTGGTTGGCTCAGGATCCGTATGTGTGTGATGTTCATTATCTGCCACAGGAGTTTCACATGGGCAGGAGTGTGAGTCAGCCATTGAAAGGCATGCCAACACTTGCCTGAGTTACTTCCTCTCAACAGTTCTGCATCCAACCCACCCCTCCATGTCTAGTCTGGATGAGGAGATGTCTGGGTGCAGAATGAATGGGCCCATTTACAAGCACTTAACCAACTTTCTTACCAAAGTGACTTAAAATACAGCGCACAAATAGCCAAAGAGCTAGACAGGAAAGAAGGAAGTAGCCACTTTCCCACATGGAACAGCTTTCTGTCTTTTATCTGCATTGCCATCATTCGCATATCAGGACCAAACTGCTGTTAAAAATTGCCAACAAAAATATCTAGACTGTAAAAAATTTCACTTCAACTTAAACCGTTTAGTATCTAGTTGGTTCTATGAGTCATTAAACCTTTTCTAAGCCTGCCTAGTTGAATCTCATAATTTACAAAAATACAATTGAAATATGTTGCCTTATTGATAATGTCATTTTTTTTTTTTTACATTCTTTGCATTACTTTTTACAGTTTATCCTAGCTGTCAAATTTTTTTCAAGATGGTGCTGCGCATGGCAGCCATTGTGCTTGGCTCTCCAATTGTTTTAGTGTTTTTGTTAGTTTTTCCTGTTTTTCAACCAGAGTGTGTGCACAGCTTCGCCAGCTGAGGAAGTTCAACCTGCCACAGGAGCTGCTGAAACAGTTCTACTCTGCCATCATTGAATCTGTCCTCTGCACTTCAATAACTGTCTGGTTCAGCTCAGCTACCAAATCTGACCACAGAAGACTACAGAAGGTAGTCCGGACTGCTGAGCGAATCATTGGTACAACCCTCCCCACTCTCCAAGAACTGTACTTATCCAGAGTGAGCAAAAGGGCTGGTAAAATCACTCTGGACCCCTCACATCCAGCACACTCCCTCTTTGAACTGTTACCATCTGTTCGACGCTACAGAGCTCTGAGCACCAGAACGACCAGACACAGAAACAGTTTCTTCCCTCAAGCAATCCATCTCGTGAACATTTGAACTCTTAACAATAAACATGAAACACACAACACTATCATACTTTTTATTTTTTATTTAACACATACTTATTACATTTCAAATTTGCACCTAACATACCTGTGCATACTGAATTCTCTCTTTTGTATATTGTGTTTGTGCTATTTTGCACATTGTCCAATTTTGTACATTTGTACATTATTATTTCATTATTTTTTTTTTTAAATTTAATCAGCACAACTGTTTTCAACATTGATAATAATAAGAAATGTTTTTTTTTTGCAGCAAATCAGCATATTAGAATGATTTCTAAAGGATCATGTGACACTGAAGACTGGAGTAATGATGCTGAAAATTCAGCTTTACCATCACAGGAATAAATTACATTTTAAAATATAGTGAAATTTACTTTAAATTGCAATAAAATTTCAAAATATTTTAGTTTTAGTGTATTTTTGATCAAATAAATTAAGCCTGGATGAGCACAAGAAACTTAATAAAAAAAATTAAAAAAATCTTACCAACCCCAAACTTTTGAATTGTTGTGCATATAATCAAATTTTTGGACATATTTTGTCTTGCTGGCAAAATTTATTGAACGGACTGTTAATTCCTCCTTGTTTTATTTTGTGTCACGGTCTACAATGACTAAGGTCTCTTTTTTTTTACTTTCCTACTGGTGTTAATTTACTCAGACTATCACACATGTAGATTCATGGGCACTGCCTGTTAAAACGGAAATGAATAGTCATTGTTTACTGCTTCGTGATCCTCCTCACTCGCCTAGAGAGGTGAGGAATTCAAATGAGGCAGCCAAAGGACGTTTCCGTGGAGTTTTTGAGGTGTCCTCCAGAGTGTGTGCACAGGCCTTCTGTCAGGCTGAACTCAAGTCATCGCATCTGCAGTCGGCTTGCGTCATGGACCGTCACACACACATACACATATCCTTGGCTGGGCAACCAAGTGTTATAGTCAGGGGAGATCTGACCTTCACACGCATACGAACCTGTTCTCATCAAATCTACTCCATCTATCATAGTTCTTCTCTAACACGCACACACTTTCAAACAATAGTGCTGGAGGATTTTACTGTGTGACTCAGAAATCCTCAGGGACCTATTGATCTGAAAGAAACTGCACCGCTCACACACACTTACACAAATCGGCAGTAATCATTACCAGGGGACAAACTGATGTGGTGGCTAGCGTTAACACCGTCATGCCCACAATGAAAGGCTGGCATTTGACAAAAAGAAAAAGAAATACCATTGAAAGAGATGCTTTTACAGACTCAACTAATCAAACAACCTTTTTCCCCTTTGGCCTTTTGGTGCAGACATGCCCACACACTGCTTTCTGTCTCTTTTTTTCCCCAAAGGAAATTTTCATTCACATAAACACAGTCTGAGACATTAGATGAGTCTTTTTGTCAAGAGAAACATTTGATGCAGGAGGCTTCATCTGTTTTTCATTTAACGCCACTGTTATCTAGTAGAAACAATTTGAGAAATTACACAGATCTCATGTTTTATTTGTCTTTCTAGTAAGTCTTTGTGTATGCTGATACCCTAACATGCTTGAAGTGGGTCAGATGGTAATAAAGAGACTTGATGTGGCAAAAAAAAAAAAACATGATGATGTATTTGTGTTGCTTTCTGAGAACTAAAACACAACTTTAAACACGCACATACTCACCCTGATGGATTGTCCACCTTGAGAAAAGCCTGGATAACCAGTGGAAACTCATACTTTACTATGTACAAGTAGCTGGACATGGCTATGAGAGGAGAAAGAGAGAAAGGATGGCTGTGAGATTGCACTCACATATACAGTAAACAACCTAATCCAGGACGCAATCGTCCACTCCAGGGGATTGTGGTTATTATATAAGCAAATGTCACAGTAAAGAAGAGAATCAGTTCTATTTTTAGTTTTTCTAAACATGCACCAAACGCCAACCAGCTCAGGGTCTTTTTCCATCAATGTAAATTAAGTCACAGTTCAACTTTTAAAAAATAATCATAAAAAAAATAATAAAAACATGTTATACATCTTAAAAATCTTAAAATAAAGTTACACAACAGGCTGAGACTGAGATTCATTTAATCACTTCATATTTATTAATCGTAATTAACTAATTATCAGAAAACTTGGAATAACCTATAAAAATATTCAACATTTTTTAAAGAAAATAATTTATATTTCCAATAATAATCAGCAGAAAGACTGTCCTATAATTATTTGTAACGAAATAGAGCACAGCCTGTCTACTACATTGAGGAAACAGAGAAGACAGGTTACCATGATAATGAAGAAATAAAAAATAAGAGTGATGACCTAGAGTGCAAATGAGAATCAAATGACACTGCTATCCATCCAAGTCCAGTCACTCTCTCTGCAGAGGTGTATACGTGTGCTGTGCCCTTGACAGGTCACAAAGCAATACATTGTGTCTCCTGAGACGTAACGTTTGACAATCTCACCTCCAATGTTCTGCAGGGTGATTGCAATGCCGGCAGCCATCTTGCCTGGTGTGCCAAATGCTCGGTAGCCCAGTTGTTCATAAGCTCTAATGCCTGACAACAAAGGAAAACGATGTGAATAATAATAAGGTTATGTGAATCCTAATAAATAAATCAGGTTCTGTTTTATAAAATTTATTTGACAGTCATTCAGATTTATTCATTATTAAAACCACTATCATTAAGTAATATCATGGTATATGTAAGGTTTGTTCGTTCTTCAAGGTAAGCATGTGGTAAACCTGGATTTGGGGAAACAATGTAACCATGGGCTTATAGTTTATATAGCACTGACAATGACAGCCACAACTGATCAAGCACAGCAGACACTTGGCTATTTTTAGCCTAATGCACACCAGAAATATTCTGGCCAATTAAAATCTATCACAGAGGAGTGGAGCAGATGGTCACTGAGCCAACAGAGAGAGAAATGTCACATCAGTTAGCACCTCCATCTAAACCAGCTCTTCAATTTAGCCAACACCGTCTCATCCCAAATCGTCACATATTGAAGCTTGGTCAGGACCGTTTTGGCGTCGCTTTTTGATGCTCAAGGTACCCCTTTAGCGTCACTTTTTGACGTAAAGCGTCCTCCGTTGTTTTAAATAAGAAACCCTTCTGGGAATACTGGGAATTTTATTGTCATAATTAAATGATATATTGGGTAATAAATATATGTAGGGGTGTGATTTTTCAATGTAAACAGTCAAAACAGTTTTATTTATATTACATTATTTACACATTTATGATCACATAACCCAACCCCTGCCCCTAAACCTACCATCTGTCAATAAAACACAACATATAGCAGGCAAATAATTTATTTAAAAAGTATTAATATTCCAAGGCTTCCGAGGCAAAACTATTGATTTGTGAGAGGAACAGATGCGATCGCCGTCTCCGAATGCCGTAAAGGCTTCCTGTGTGCTGCTGCAGTCTGTGTGCGAATTCAAAAAATGCCGCCAGAAGAAGCCTTACGTCAGCTTTGGTTTGAAATGTCATTGGCTCTTGCGTGTCTCGTGATCGAAAGGCTATTGACTCGTGTGCCTCGTGACCAATTGCATCATGCTACGGGACGGTAGTATCTTTTTGAATGAGATGTAAGTGCGTTAACGGAACGGGATCATTTTCAGCGATTACAACCTTGTGTTTTACTCTCTTCTTCGCATAAAGTCTTCGTATGGTTTCAGAAGGCTTGGAATGCAATACGACTTGTTTGTAATGTTTTTATACTGCTTGTTTATGGTCCGTTTTTGCAATAAATACCTGTGACTGCACTTATATTTGCCTGTGTGTGTTTTATATTGTTCAGAGGTGGGTAGGTTTAGGGTAGGGGTGGGGTTAGGTGCTCCAATGAAAGTAAAAATTTATATATAATTATTTCTATTTTTTACAAATGCATGCAAACCATTAAATTAAGACAAGCAACTGAAAACAATGGAGGACCCTTCACGTCGAAATGTGACGCTAAAGGGGTACCTTGAGCGTCAAAAAGCACGCCAAAACAGTCCTGACCAAGCTTCAATATGTGACGAGTTTGGGATGAGACTGTGTTTATTTAGCTCAGGGCAAAGGTTCAGTTTTCATATCCAAATTATATTCTTAAATATACAGAGGAGAGCTTTAAACTGGTAGCGGGTCAGTGTAATGAGTGTAACTCACCCACAACGCCTGAAGATTTTAGCAGCAGGTGAATGGAGTATGCAGACAGACCAGCAATAACAGTGAGGAGAATTCTGAGAGACAGAGAAGACAAATGAACTGCAACTGGAACCATTGTCACTTACAAGTATGAGTATGGCTTTGTGTTATATTTATAGAGTACTTTAAAACAGCCTATGGTTCAAAAGCACAGTATAGAAAGCTTGTAGGATCAAACACACAAGGGATAATCCAACTCAAGACAAAGTAATATTTTAGGTTCAAAACAAGAAATTAAATCTATGACAATTACAGAAAAAGTGATTATGAAAAAAGGAATTTCTATCAATCATACAATATAATTACACTGCCGTATACATCATACTTGCTGAATGAGATCCAACACTTTCCCAAAATATGAAGTGTGTTTTGTAACATTTTTGCTTTTAAAAACCATTTGTAAGGTAAAAAAGTCTTGATTTGTAAAAGCTTCATTCTTATTTTTATGGGGGAAAAACTGTATGTTAGGTAATAATTGGGTAATTTTAGGCCATTTTTTGCATATCAGCAGAATATTTTCATGCAGAACGCAGGACTGTAGTATATATATATATACACATACATACATAATATATAAATTACATCAACTTATAACTGAATAATTTAGAATTAAAAATTAAACAATTTCACTGTATATCTAAACAATTTCTAAACATGCTATGGTTATATTAACACATAAAATATAAAACAAAAAAATATATAACAGGCCTAATTCTAAGAGTTGAAAAGAGGTTATAGTCTCAGGAAGGTGGAAAAATACTAGACATCATAATCACAGGCACATCACAAATAGCTCATAAATGCAACGGCACCCTCCAGCTGCCAACATCTGGATAAACATCTCAAACTGGGAACCCAAAATATGCTCTATTGACTCTTTTTCCTCCATCCAAATGTCCTGTTTAGTTCCTTTTCCTAGTTCCAGAATGTCTTGGCATCTATACTGACCAGGCCTAACCGCCCTCTGCCAAGCACTCAGTTTCAACTCCACACTTTCTCACGTCTTCCATTTGCCTACTTTTTTCCAAATGACGTGGCTGAACCGCAGGAGGAGAAGTCAACGAGTGCAGTTCTGCTGGAAACGGCAGTGCCCTGACTCACATGAGCTCTGAAACGGATATTCAGCGTTAAAAAAAATCTCCCAGCCTTGACTAACATTCCACTCATATTTAAATAAGTGGAGCACAACTAGTACAGCTAATCGCTCACGTTTAATAACAAATTACGCTGGAGGAGGCAACATTGCGAGGTTAAAAAGCTTTGAAAACTCGGAGACAGAACATGCGATTTGTTCACCAGCTGCAGTGTGTAAATGGAGGCAGCTGGCTTGAATGAAGGCACTATGTGATCAGTTCAGCATCTAATCATCTTCTTTAGCAGCTGATTGTGATGAGATATTTAATATCATCTAAGCTCCAAAAGACACCGAAAAAAGTTCTTAATTTAGCATTTATACTGTAGCTGCTCCAAAAGCTAGTTGCTGCCTTCAAAAGCTTCCTAACTGAAATGAAATCTCACAAGTGATTTGGATTTGGAACATTCAACTTACTTCAGTCTAAAATGACTTGGATAAATAGAATAGAACATGATTTGCAAATGATTAGTGTAGTTATAGCCATTTTTAGGTTTTCCTTCTTATAGCACCAATAAGTGTCCAAACTCCACAATTTTTTATTGTGACCTCAGATTGAGCTTTTACATAATTGTTCTGAGTTTGGCGACAATATTTCATTCCGTTCAAAAGTTATAGCCATTTTAGTAAAAGTGGCCCTGCCCCTTTCAAACGTTTTGGCATCCCTTTATGACGGTGAGTCAAAAGTTCAACTTTTTTTTTTTTTTTGATAATTATTGATATTCACTGTCCAGAGAATCTTTCTGCACTAGCTTGGTTCCGATCCTGTGAAAAACCTAGGACTAGTTCACAAAAATAATTTTTTTTTTTCAAAAATCCAAAATACCCCAACAATTTGAAAGGTGATGATCGAATCCGATTTATGAGCCATTTCGTACTTTTGATTGCTGTAGCGCCCCCATCAGGTCGATTGGGGCGAGCCTTGGTGACATTGTAGACCAGGGATCCTCAAATCTGGACCATTCCTGCAGAGTTTAGCTCTAACCCTAATCAAACACACCTGAGCATGCTAATCAGAGTCTTCGAGATCATTAGAAAATCACAGGTAGGTGAGTTTGATCAGGGTTGGAGCTAAACTCTGCAGCAGATTGGCCCTCCAGGGAAAGATTTGAGGAACCCTGTTGTAGACGGTGTAAGTTAGGGGTCACCAGACTCCTGGAGGGCCAGCTAATCAAGGTCTTACTAGATATACTTGAAACTTCCAGGCAGGTGTGTTGAGGAAAGTTGGAGCTAAACTGTGCAGGACACCGGCCCTCCAGGACCAAGTTTACTTGCTTAAAATAATTTAAAAAATATTCTTACTGACTCCATACTTCTGAAATGTAGCGATATATATGATGATAATATAAAAAAAAATTATATTATTAAATTAATATAATTTTTTCTGTTGATTAATTTCAGCACAGAATGAAATGAATAATCAACATTTCTCTCAAATCGTTTTTTTTTTTCTTTTTTCAAGAGTGTTAAATCTGTGATCAAGACCAGTCTTGAATGCTACGGTGCTAGAATGTCTTGTTAGAACCTGAAGACAAATACTGTTAATTTAGTATCTCACACAATTTATTCCAGAGTGTCTGGGCGTGTTTCTCCATTTATAGAAGGCCGTTTATCCAAGTGGCTTCATCAGTTCGTAAATTAATGGAAAAACACATCTTCAGCAAATGGAGGAAGAAGTGGATGACTATAAGCACACTGTTAAATTGAACTGAGCATGGTGCTACAGCAAATCATTATCGTTGATTTTTTGGCAAATCTACTTTGTATGACACAATACTTGCTCCCACTGTTTAGAGACTTGACTCATAAACATGTCTTTTTAATTCCAGGAACATGAAATAAACGCATATCCTTGAGCAATAACATTTCCCAGTAAGCCACAGGAAGCTGAATTTCAAAGCAAATATTTTTTTGTTTGTCATTATCTTGTACAAAGAGCTGCTCTTTCAAAGCCAAGCAATGGAGTCCCCAGGTATGTTTAGGCTAATTTAGGTAATAAGATTGTCCCAGATGTTTCTCCTACAATTTCTTAAAAATAGAGGCAAATAATACATATGATGATAACTATCTGATGGGAGTTTATTGATATCTATTCCTAAACTCCAGAATAGACAAATGTGAAATCTGTCAGCAGTTTGCTTTCCATTTAATGTCACTCCTGACATTAAATTACATTAAATTACATCAAGTAAAAAAAAAAACCCACAACCCAAACAGGCAAAACCCAATATCAACATTTTAGAATCTGTCCTTTATCTTCATCTATAAACACCACATGCAACAATAATCAGCAGAGATGATGCAAAATTTATTATAGTATATACAGTTCAAAATGCTCATCATATAAGTCATAAAGCACAAAGAAAATGTTTTTACACTAGCATACAGACTCCACAATGACGTCCTCATTGCAAGGTCTAGGAAACTCCCATAAACCTTATGAATTCATTCCCAAGAGCTGCACCATTATTGAAAGGAATATAAGCTGCATTATTAAATTTTGTCTGGGATTGATTTATGAGTAGCCCGAAGCCGCAATCAGCACTGGAGAAACACTGCTCTCAGATCAGACAGGTACCACATGTAGAGAATCGGGAGTACAGAAAGTTCAAGTGTGCCAGATATCGCAGAACTCCAGTCACACCAAACAGCTCAAACCCAAAGCCCTCTCAGAAAAAAAAAAAAAAAATCCTCTATATATTGCTCAACCAGAGATTAAAAGGCCTGACTGATTTTCATAAAGCATGTACAACCTAATCTTCACGATCACAGCAGAGAGCCCACGTTAAGTAGCACAGACCATTAGATCATAACTACTGTAGACGACAGACCCTTTGTTAACAAAACTAATACAGTGTGCCTGCCGTGAACATGGAGCTCCCGTGGAAAGTGAGAGTCCTGGTACAGCCCGCTCGGCTCTTCTGAAGGTCAGTCAGGAAACAAATCTCTCTGGCAATCTGACTTTTCTAATAAAGGCTGCTTTACAAGAGGATTAATACAGCGGGTGGACCAGTTCACAGAACGGGAATTAACACAGATCATAATAAAATGTAGGGAAGCTGTGACATTGTAATAAATTTGGCTGAATAATAGTATTAATTTCTTTCTATCTTTCAAGAAAAACTAAAAATCTAAATGTCAAAGGGTCAAAAAGTACTGCATTGTGCATTGCGTAATCACGCATATGTGATATAGGTGGACATATCGAGCCAGTACTTTCAAAGAAAAAAAAGTCAAACACCCTTTATAAAAAAAAGGAAAAACAACGATATCGGACCATTTTGAAGTTGGAGGAGAAAATGAGCTGAAGTTCTTCGCCCTTCTCTACCTTTTTGAACCGAAGTACACAGACAAACAACTAACCGCGTGTGACGTTTCCAACTATGTAATGCACGAATTTGCGGACACGTATCACAGAGTGTAAGAAAAGCATTTGTGTTTCAAAAGTATATACGTTTTTTTTGGAAATTATCGATCGTTTCTCTAGACAAGACCTTTATTCCTCGGCTTGGATCATGTTGAGGCTGTATTGAAACTAATTTGGAACATCAACCCGTTGGCTGCCATTGAAGTCCACTATATGGTGAAAAATCCTGAAACAACTTTTTCCTCAAAAACCTTAATTTCTTTTTGACTGAAGAAGGAAGGCCATGAGCATCTTGGATGACATGGGGGTGAGTAAATTATCAGGAAATTTTTATTTTGGAAGTGAACTAATCCTTTAAAGGTTGTGCAAGTTAAAGCAAGTACTTCACAAGCATTCATTATTATCATCAATTATACTGGTTTAACAGCATGATGACAATTCAATTACATATCAATACACATCATAATAAACTCATTAGGATACATATTCAGCAAGAATGACAACGGCTTTCATTCTCAATAAAATATCAAAATTCTATGTTTGATCAGCAGTAAAAACAATATTAATTCTGGCTCTAATGTTTCCCCACAGAGTGGTTTATGATGATATCAAATGCATAGTGATTTTATTAATTGTAGCTCAAAGTGGACTATATATTCTCCATTAAGCCATTTCCTACAGTCTGAATGCATAGAGTTTGACCTAAAACTGTAACTTACACAAAGAGGACAATGCCTGTGTTAGCCATTGCATATGCTAATCCCAGAATTCCACTTCCCATGATGGCATTCCCCAAGTTGAAGACAGACATCCCAAAAGAAGTCTTTCCCTCAAACTAAAAAGACAAACAGAGTCCACACATTCACATCTGAAAAATATTATGATCCTGACACACTGTCACAAATTGACATACATGAAATCTTACCAAAAACTCAACTTACATCAGTGAAGCGAGGGGTTTTCTTGTCATCTGCGTTGGACAGGAACTCTGAGCTTTCTGCCAGGTTTGCCTCTGCATTACCTGGAGTTCTGTCAGTACTAAAGACACAATTAACACCCATGAGGGATTGACTGGCAGTGCATCACGAATAACTTATGGTGGGTGCTTTGCTTTGTTTACAGGTGCATTATGTGCAGATGCAGAGAAGCACTGTTTTGTTTGCTAAAGATTCTGCTCTCTGTATGACATACCTGGCATTTTCAGTGCTATTTGGTACAAGTTCCCTACAGATCAGTGTAGGAGCCGCATCCACGAAAGCACAAGAGACAGGGAAATCATGATGGACACACCCGTAGATAAACACACTGAAGGCATGTGGCCACAAGAGAAAGTGATGTCTAGTTGAGAAACGTTTCATTTGCTTTTGTGAAGGCGAGCGGTTCTTCTACATGCAGGGTGATTTTGTCTCGCATATAAAAGAACATACAGGTGTTTCTTCAACTATGGGCACTTTTAAGTCTTGCAAAGAAAAAAAATATTACCTTAAAAGACACTTTTTGTTTTCTCAATAATTTTTTTAAAACAGTTAATAACAGATAATGTTTTTATGATGATTTTCATATTACAAGATTGATTGTCTGGGTCTGAGAAAAGGGTAAAACAATTCAAGCTATATTTTAAAAGCATTAATATTTTAATGTTACCTTAAAGGGATACTTCGCCTAAAAATGAAAATTCTGTCATTAATTACTCTCCCTCGTGTCGTTCCAAACCCATAAGACCTTTGTTTATCTTTGGAACACAAATTAAGATTCTTTATGAAATCCGAGAGCTTTCTGGCTGTGTATAGACAGCAACGCAACTGACACGTTCAAGGCCCAGAAGTGTAGTAAAGAAATCATGAAAATATTCCAATTTTATGAAGCTATGTGCTTTGTGCACATAGAATGTATTCTATATATCTTCCCCTGCTCATAAACAAGGCTCAGCGCATCCAGGTTCTACTGTATATCAGAACGTCGGCTCCTGTGTCAGCAGCACCATACACATGCATCATGATATTCTTGTGAACGTTTGTTGAAGGCTGACATAGAAGAGAAGAAATTGTTGAATAAAGTCGTTATGTTTTCTTTGCACAAAAAATTATTCTCATAGCTTCATAAAATTATGGTTTAACTACTGATGTAACATGGACTATTTTAACGATGTCCTTACTACCTTTCTGGGCCTTGAACGTGGTATAGTAGTTGCGTTGCTGTTTATGCAGGGTCAGAAAGCTCTTGGATTTCATTAAAAATATCTCAATTTGTGTTCCGAAGATGAACGAGGGTTTTACAGGTTTGGAACGACACAAGGGTGAGTAATTAATGACAGAATTTTCATTTTTGGGTGAACTATCCCTTTAATATAACCAAAAGAACAAAGTTAGTTGTAATAAAAAATCTATTGTTGTCACATAAAAAGTTCCTGTAGTTGAAGAAACACCCATACACATAAATTTGCACAAAAACACCTACACAATCACAGACACGTTGGAGCTTTGAACATGACAACATAACATCAGTGCTACTGAATGTGCTCAGTGATGTCTGAACTGTGCTGTTCAGTGACTTTTAGGACTGTGATGACAGACAGGCTTCACCTTATTAAGATGACATGACTGGATACTTTAATGCTAGCTGGAAGATACTGCAAAAACACACACTAATGTTCACACATACTGTATATATGCACTAAATGTATATAAAGCTTAAGGCACCTCTAAGATAGACTGAATGATAGATTGAATGATAAAGCTTATACCAACTGAAACTATAATACTAAATCTATACACATTGGATGACTGACAATAAACCATCCTTAACCAGACAGACATTATATTGCACCCTTGAGCGAATACTTACTGAGCTGCATCTTCTGATTGGCTTTTTATTGCAGTCGCAGTAGTCTCCTCACCAGCTTCGTGCTCCTTCCCATTGGGGATAGTGTTCATCTCGGCGGGCTCCATGCTTTCAGAGCGATTATTCTCGGTCTTCAAGTGTGCGTGTGTGAAAGAGGAAGATCTATAAAGAAACTTTGTGTCGATCCCTTGTTTCCCTATAAGAAAAGGATGCAAAAACAGTACATATTAAACCCAGCTTGTTTAAAGGACACATGATATGTTCATCTGTGTAAAATGGAGCAGTGAAGTATTACGCAAGACCTTGAAATAGGATATGATATGAACCTCAATGCCTGAAACGCACTCTACATAGGTACATGACAGTTTGAATACAATTTTTCTAGTTAGTAAAAGTTAGTTAAACTGCTGATATATTTCTGAAATGCTACATCAACAGTACCCCATTTGGTTTAAAGCCATAGGCATTTAAAGGTAACTTTATCAATCCAATTCAATTCCAGAATCTGAAATGAACTTAAAGCAGAACTGCAATTCAAATTTGAAAAAAAGGAAGGGGACTTATTTCTACAGCGAATGCTAGCAGTGCAACACAACCAAATACAACAGAACTGATTATAAAGACAAATTTCCCTGGTCTATTTTTGCCATATTCGAAACACCTTTAATACTTCTGGCACAAAGGACAAATGTATTTGCAACAAACACTTTTTGATGCTTGGCATCTGTGAAGTGGTGTTAAAATAATAATAAAAAAATAAAATAAATGTAAAAAATCTAATACATTTATATAGCTGTAATAAGTGTTATTTTTAAAGACAAAAATTAAGGCCTATATATACATATCTATATATATACTATATATATATATAGGCCTTTATAGGCAGGCCTTACAGACAGACAGACAGACAGGCTTCTCTGTATTTCTCTCATGTGTTTCTTACTTCTTGCATGACAAAACAGCTCCATCAAACCTCTGCCACTGCCAAATGAACTTTGCAAAACAACCATTAACCTTTTGCACCGTACCATACAACTGAATAAGTCGTCACTTTCCTGACTCTACTGAGAGGCGTTGTTCTTGCTTTCCTACTTTCACTATATGGCTCCTGATGTCTCTATAGCTGTTTTTGTGGTCTCTTCCTGCCTTCATTGGTGCCTGACTCCCTGTGGCTGCTTATGATGGACCTGTTGGAGTGCTGAGTCCTGAAAGCACAAGTTGACATGTGTCTCCAGGTTCCCATTTGGCCCCCTGGTATTCCCAATCCTGGTCTGAAAGGACGGAGCCCTAGTATCACATTAGCTACAAAGCATAAACAGAAGTAGGGGGGAAGAGGAGGGGAGGGAACCTACACTCCAAACCAGCGGGCCCATTGAGGAAGGCCATGAAAGCCAGCAGAACCAGCTATGACCAGCTCTGAACCAGTTCTGGCCCGCTTTGTCCATTCATCTCGCTTTTTTTTTTTTACAGCTTTCTTCCCATTCCTTTGCTTTTAATTAGGAGAAGCTTAACATAACAGTCATGCTCTCTTCATGCTTGAAACTCTGGGCTGGCATAATCTCAAGTTCCCCCTTTTTTCCATCTGCCCCCTCGCCTTTTCTCCGCTACACCCCGCAAACGTGAATTAATAATATAGCAGAAAACGAATCGGTGTAAACTCTGGGAAGATAAACTCTGGTTCATCCAGCGAGATGCCACGTTACTCGGCTTGCTGCGCAGCCACACCGAGAGCAATGTGGTTGGGCAGCAAAGCGCAGTACGCAATTGTGCATGCTGTGTGGTTTCCTGGGAACAGGGTTAGAGGAACAGAAGGGTGATTGTGCCAAGCGTCATTATACCAGTGGGGCCTCCTCGGCTCAAACTCGCCAGGGCACTCGAAGGGCTGAAAAGGTAATTCATCGGGCTCCCTAATTCAAAAAAACGCTGAACCTTAAATTTGGGAATGTGTCATGAAATGGGAAGCGGACCTATGATTGGGGCAGAGGTCTGTGCCAAGATGCTGAATGGAAAAACCGGCCTGTCCTTCATGCACTGCGCTAATCAGACAGACACTGGTCTGACCGTACCAAATAGATGGTTATACATGATTGGCCGGAGGAGTTCAAGGCTTTGGGCGGAGTCAATTGAGTTAATGGCAACAGGTCCCATTGTAGCATATTCAAACACATAATAGGAGCTGCGTGCGCTCTGTGCCGGAACATGTGACGACTTTCAACCGGGCCTGAAAAACACAAACAGAATTTGTTTTCTCCGATGTCTGGCAGCTCCTAAACACACTGGGGAAGAAACAGCTTTGCCAACTGGGTCATAGCTTAAGTTTCTTGAATAATGAGAAGTTTATTCATAGATTAAACACTCCACGCAGCCTGCTTTCAATTGTGCATTGAGATTAAACTCGCTAGTACAGATGCACATTTCCAAAGAGTAATAACATCGCCTCCCTGCTGACGTAACAATGTCCCACGTTCTCAAAAAGAGGCTGGGACATGCTCATCTGTACTCATTATGTCTGACTGACTTCGAACAGTCACATGCAAAAAAGCATGAGCGCTGCATTTGTCGTGACATGATGTGGTGTTGTCAGTAGCCGATTTAGCTCTGTGTCTGTTAAAAGCACTTATTAGAAGTGCTGCAGCGGCACATCAGTGCAAACAAAACAGCCTAAGTGTCCATAAATTACTGTTATTAAGACTGGTTCATCCCTCTCTGTCACGGGATTCAACGGCAGCTAAAATTTGTGTGACTAGGAATGGATTAGAGAAAGAGGTGTAAAGAAATAGATTAAAAGAAAGAGGGATTAAAATTTTATATTATCAGAAGAAAATGTACGATTATTAAGGGGGGTTGCCAGGATGTTGCTATGCAGTCGCTCTGTTCTGGACAGTTGATATAGGTGGTTGCTTCTAGGTGGGGGCAGTCGTGGCCTAATGGATAGAGAGTTGGACTTGTAACCTGAAGGTCATGGGTTCGAGTCTCAGGTCTGGCAGGGATTGTAGGTGGGGGAGTGAATAACCAACACTCTCTCCACCCTCAATACCACAGCTGAGGTGAGACCCTTGAGCAAGGCACTGAACCCCCAACTGCTCCCCAGGCGCCGCAGCATTGGCTGCCCACTGCTCCAGGTGTATGTTCACTACTGTGTATACACTTGGATGGGTTAATTGCAGAGCACAAATACCCAAGATTCCTTGATGAATAGAAAGTTACAGTAAAAAAAAAAAACATTTGAAATCTTTTGAAACATCATACATGTCTTTACTGCCACTTTTGATCAAGTCCGTGCTGAATGAACGCATAATTTACAGTATTTAAAAAATATATATATATAGTTTTTTATTTTGTTTTTTATTTGATCACTCATTTATTTATTAGAAAAGTATGTTGTGCACCTACTGTAAATTTAATACTAATAACACAGGCAGTACATCTCTCCTGGGGACGTGAGGACAGTCTTCTCCATTTTCTAGGGTGAAACAGTCCTGAGATATAACCCAAACATCGTGAGAGTAATCATCTCTTTGTCTCCAAAAACCACAGAATCATATTTACAAAAGCAAACTAAAAGACAAAATAAGATGAAGTGAGACTGAAAGAAAGATGAGAAAAAAGAGATTTAGACAGAAAAATCTAGCACCGCTCTGGAATGTTTGCCCTCAGCTTTCAGATGTGCGTGAGCTGTGTACGTGGTTTGGTGTCCCGCTCTTTTCAATGATCCCTGCTGTGTGATTACTTACAGACATACCAGCTGTGTGTATCTGGCATATACTCACACGCCTCTGCTATTCACTTCGTTAAACCTGCACTGTAATATCCAGGCTAATTGCTCAGTCAAAAGCCCCAGGTCTTTAATTAACTGATGAAGGATTTGGAGCTGCTGTGAATAGTCCTCTGTCCACCCTAACATCTGGATTATAATCTCAGATTAACTGTATTCTGATATATTCACCCTATTCCAAGAAAAATGAATCAGGTTATTACTAAAACATTATTTAATTTAAAGTCGTGACGTATTGTCAAGTATGGTGACCCATACTCGAAATTGGTGCTCTGCGTTTAACCCATCCAAGTGCACACACACAGCAGTGAGTAGTGAACAAATCCACACACACACACCGTGAACACACACCCGGAGCAGTGGGCAGCCAATGCTGCGGCGCCCGGGGAGCAGTTGGGAGTTCGGTGTCTTGCTCAAGGGCACCTCAGTCGTGGTATTGAGGGTGGAGAGATCAGTCGTGGTATTGAGGGTGGAGAGAGCGCTGGACATTCACTCCCCCCACCTACAATCCCTGCCGGCCGGAGACTCGAACCCGCAACCTTTCGATTACGAGTCCGACTCTCTAACCATTAGGCCACGACTTCCCATTGGAGAGTTGTACTGGGGAAATTGAAGGGGCTCTTCCCTTGCAGAAAGCAGTAAGATTTTCTATAAACAAAACAAAAAGCACACAAATTTTCAAAACAGGTTTTCTATTTCAGATAAATGCTGTTCTTCTGAACTCTCTATTCATATATCTATACAAAGAAACCTGAAAAAATTATATTATATACAGCTGTTTTCAACATAATAATAATAATAATAATAAAATGTTTTTGAGCAGCAAGTCAGAATATTAGAATTATTTCTGAAGAATCATGTGACTGGAGAAATGATGCTAAAAAAATCAGCTTTGAAATTGCATTTTAAAATATATTTAAATAGTAAACAGTTATTTTAAATAATAAAAACATTTCACAATTGTACTGTTTTTGCTGTTCTTTGGATCAAATAAATGCAGGCTTGTTGAGCAGAAGAGAATTCTTTAAAAACATAAAAAATGTTACGGTTCAAAAACTTTTGATTGGTAGTGTATATTACATATTATTTAATAACAAGATAACAATATAATATAAAAAGAAATAAGAAATAAAAATACATATATAATTATAAAAAATAATTAGTAAAAAAAATAAACATAAAACATAAGCCTAGGCTAGGGTTTGACCTAAAAGTGAAAATTCTGTCATCATTTACTCACTCTCATTTTAAACCTGAATGACTTTCTTCAACAGGAAAACACAAAAGTAGTCATTTTGAAGAATGTCCAAGTTGAAGTTTTCCATATAAGGAATAATATAAGGAACTAATATTGTCGAGGCCCAAAAATTACATAAAAGTATCATAAAAAGTAACCTCATTAATACAGCCCTATATGGAAGAGTGAATGAGAGATGCAGTCAAAGTGCATAAAGCACATATTTTTTAATTTTTGGAGCTTGATGGCCTCAATTCACTTCACATTCTGTGGTAAAGAGTAGCAAACATGCTGCCTGATTCCACAGAAGAAATACTGTCATATGGGTTCAGACATGAGAGTGAGTAAATGATGACAGAATTTAAATTCCTTCTCCTTCTCTTCACTGAGGCAGAAGTCTCTAAACTCATCCTTTTTAAATCATCCTACTACTTGTCCGCTTGATCCTATTCTATCTCATCTCCTTCAAGCCATTTCTCCTACAGTTGTACCTGCACTCACTCACATCAACACATCTCTTCACACTGGTGTTTTTCCCTCAGCATTTAGACAGGCTCCTATAACCCCACTACTTAAGAAACCCACCCTTTACTCATCTATTTTAGTGAACTACAGACCAGTTTCCCTTCTTCCATTTGAACGAGCTGTGTTCAACTAAGTCTCTGCCTTTCTCACACAGAACAACCTCCTCGACAGCAACCAGTCTGGTTTCAGAAGTGGACATTCAACCGAGATTGCCTTGCTCTCAGTTGTTGATGCCCTATGACTTATCTTGCTGAATCTGTCTGCTGCTTTTGACACGGTTAACCACCAGATCCTCCTATCAACCCTATTGACAAAGGGCATCTCAGGAACTGCACTCCAGTGGTTTGAGTTCTACCTCTCAGATAGGTCCTTCAAGGTATCTTGGAGAGGTGAGGTGTCCAAGTCGCAACATCTAACTACCAGGGTGCCTCAGGGCTCAGTTCTTGGACCTCTTCTCTTCTCTGTCTACATGGCATCATTAGGTTCTGTCATTCAGAAACATGGCTTTTCATACCACTGCTATGCTGATGACACTCAACTCTACCTCTCATTCCATCCTGATGATCCAACGTTAGCTGCTCACATCTCAGCTTGTCTAACAGACATTTCTTGATGAATGAAGGGCCATCACCTTCAACTCAACCTTGCCAAGACAGAACTGCTTGTGGTTCCATCAAACCCTTCGTTTCATCACAATTTCACCATCCAGTTAGGCTCATCAACCATAACTCCTTCAAAAACAGCCAGAAACCTTGGAGTTATGATTGATGATCAGCTGACTTTCTCAGACCACATTGCTAAAACTGCCTGGTCCTGCAGATTTGCTTTATTCAACATCAAGAAGATCAGGCCCTTTCTTTCGGAGCATAATTTACAACTCCTTGTTCAAGCTCTTGTTCTGTCCAGGCTGGACTATTGCAATGCTCTCTTGGTAGGTCTTCCGGACAGTTCTATCAAACCTTTATAATCTATCCATAAAAAACAACAAGATTCATTTTTAATGAGCCAAAAAGAATGCACGTGACACCTCTGTTTATCAATTTACACCGAGACTCAATTTACATCAATTTACTGAGACTTGTGATAGCACTTGCATATCATTGCTCTTTTGTTGATTTTGGTTGCTTACATTGTCCTCATTTGTAAGTTACTTTGGATAAAAGCGTCTGCTAAATAACTAAATGTAAATGTATCTGTAGGTTGGCATAATCATATAGCCTACAAATTCCTTCCACAAGTAATGGGGAAGATTAAACAGACTAAGACATCGACAATGACATTTCTCTCCTATTTTAGAAGAGCAGCTAATACAGCATGTATTTTCAACACAATCCAACACACACATTCACACAAGTGCAGAATCTGTTGGATTTTTCAAAGCCATCACACAGGGGCTAAACTGGATTAAAACTGGATCACATGCCCGTCTGACTGCAGGATAAACATCCAGAGCCTCCATTTGCTATCAAAAATAGCATAAGACATTCACACTCAGTCATGTGACAAGCAGAGATGTATAGCGCTAGCATCACACCATTTATCCTGTGATGTGAGGAGCAGATATTCTGTCAAGGCTAATGCTGGTGTGTGGATAACAGTCATCTGTGCAGGGGATGGATACATAAACAACACATAAACAAACGCGTCAAGGATGAAAATATATTTTCTGACTGCCATGATAAAAACCTTGTATTCCATTGTAAAAATTCAGTTGACAGTTTAAGTAACTGAGTTTCTCTATTAGGTGTTCAATATTGCTGATGGAGACATTGTTCTTTTGGAAAATTCTGCTTAATTTTAAGCATAATCTAATTGGTGCACAATAAAGCTGTACGATATATATAAATAAAATCAATATCATTATGGCATTAAGGCTGAGATGCTGAAAAACAGACAAAATAAAAAGCTTAGCATTTTAACAACTGAAAATGAAAAATGAAATATGATTATACAGTGTATTATAAAATAAAATATATTTTTTTAAATATACTACTTTTTTATTTACAGCACAGTATTATTGCACAATACATTTACTGAAATAAATTTAATTTAATAATCACAATAAATAAAATAACTGTATTATTTTACAGCCATACTGAATTCATTTTTTGAAAGACCTGTCTGCAATATGGTTAATACCTATAACGATAATGATAACTATTAAGTTGAAATAATCACTGAGATTCTATGAAAATAGTGGAGTTCACACCAAAACAATAACTAATACTGAAAAACAATATCGGGTTCACTTTCAGAACAAATTTGTTCAGCTGACGAACAATAAAAACACTGAATAAAAATCAGAATCCATCCTGCTTTAAAGAGATGGAGGATTTAAAGTGGCATCAAAACTGCAGCACGCAGTTATAATAAACAGAACGTTGTCATACATTGGTGTGGATGATCATTCTTGGTGTAGAAACAAAATATTGCAATGTCCGTTCTTTCAAATATTGAGCAGCCCTAGTTCATAGCGGCTTCCACAAAAACTCGAGTTGGCCCTCAAGAAGTCTACAAGTGTACGGCAATCCACACGAGATGCTGCTGGATGTCAAATGGAATGCATTGTGTAAAACTGCATCATGCATCATCAGTGCTTGTCTTCATATGTACTGCACCTCACTCCTCTTTTTCCCTTTATCTGGAGAGGATTTGAGGACTTATGTGATTAATGAGATCTGTCTGACGGAGATTAATTCCAAACACCAATTTAGACGTCAACTATCAACCCTTCGTCCCTCTCCTAATCTGACAAATTACATGAAAATCTTCACTGCCGTTCAATAATTTGAACTCGGTAAGACTTTTTTTAACAAAAGACATCTCTATGCTCACCAAGACTGCATTTATTTGATGAAAAGCACAGTAATATTGTAAAAAATACTACTATTTAAAACAACTCTATTTTAATACATTTCAAAATGCTATTTACTCCTGTGATGGCAAAGCTAAATTATCAGCATCATTACTCCAAACTTCAGTGTCACATGATCATTCAGAAATCATTCTAATATGCTGATTTGCTGCCCAACAAACATTTCTTCTTATGAATGTCGAAAACAGCTATGCTTCTTAATATTTTTGTGAATATTTTTTTCAAGTTCAAAAGAACAACATAAAAAAGACTGACCCCAAACTTTCAAAAGTTTATTTAAAAAAAATAAAAATTTAAATACATGCCTTTCTTTAGTTAAATGATGCAAATGTACTGTAGAAAAACAAATCATGCATGCAGGTGCATCTCAAGAAGGGGACGATTGTCACATGGAAGTACATCACATGCTTCCAGTGCAGCAGGGAGATTTAGCAGCTCTCTTTCATCCCAAGCAAACTCTCTCACTCTCATCTCGAAAAGAAGCTTCAGGCTCAGAATGAATCTGTCAGATCCTGGTGAAGAGTTTTTTCATGTCGGTTGCCACAGTGGAGGGGTTGGAGACGTCACAAGCATCAGGCACTGGCTATATGTTGAGCTTCGCCTGGCCTCTTTTTCCTCCCCAACTCTCCTTCACTCCCTCTTTCCACCACCAAAGCTTTCTGGAGGCAGCGTGGAGAGTGACTCATTGCAAATGTGATTTATTTATAGGCCTGTGCTCCACATCCTGTCGGGGCTGCTCAGGTTCCCACACTGAGATCGCCACAGGTAGTGGAGTTAACATTACACATGCACAAACCAAGCACAGGAGAAAAACCACACCACACTTGACTCACACAGCGGACACATGTGACAGGAAAACAAGATGTAGTAGACCTAGTAATCTGCTTAAATTATGTCTTTTATGTTGAATGGCAGTGATTTTCATTTCATTTAAGACTGAAAAAAAACATATTTCTTTACAATATTTAAATAAAAAATTATATATCAGATTAATATTAATATTAGAATTAAACTGTGCACTTAGCTAATATTTATTTTTACTGTTTTTGTATATATTTCTATACATTACTTTTATTTTTATATTATCTGCTTATGAATAAAGTTTCAAATCAGTTACTGAGGTTCCAGTTCATTTGGGATGCTGTCTTTGAATGTAGCTGTCTTTGTACATAGTACACAGCAAAGCAGCTCACTAGGTGTTGGTACAGAGTCATTAACAACAGATGATATTCTAAAATAGAATTAAGTAAAATACTGTGAAATTTAGCTCTTTGTCTTCAGTAGCCAAACATGTCTTATTTCACACTCTTGTTATCCATTAACAGTTACTGCAGGTGTAAATGGTGAGATACTAGGCTTTTTAAAGTTACAAGGTTTTGGATGAAAGCCTTGTGTGAAGAATAAAGCCTTATCCAGTGAGAAGGGACAGATTAAAAAGTGTGACTAACATGAGCGATCTCATTACTTTACTAAGCTGTAAATAAATAAATAAATGTCATAAAAAAGAGGGAAGAAAGAAGTGATGTGCTGGTAAACTGTCACATTAATCCAGATTGTATAAAATGATGGCATGATGAACGAGAGCATGTGAGGCCATAAGAAACGTAGAGATTAGATGCTAATGCCTGACTGCACCGAAGTTGATAAATCACAGTCAAAACAACAACAAAAAAACAGTTAGAAAAGAAACTGAAAATCATTCACACATTGCATTTTGGGTAGATAACCCTAACATGATCGTTGTTGCATTATGGGTAGCTGACCCTAACATGATAAGATCTATGATCCATATCACCATTATTTTTCATATTGGTTTACTTAGCAGTACAGCCAAACTAATTGTCCTTATTAAAAAATTTAGCCTTACAAGGTAACAAAGAAAAAAAAAGAACAATAAAAGAAAAACCTTTAATCATTAGTTTTTGTTTTGTTTTTTAATCTAAATTTAATTTAATTAAAAATTGGACATTACTAACATTTTACAATCAGAAAGTGTGTAGAGTAACTTTTTTTGTCATCATTGTGTCTATTTTTTCATCATTTTAAATCTTTATGTGAAATTGTTTTTTCAAAAAAAAATCCTTAGTTGATAGTTTATTATTTAACCCAATGACATTCACTTTTGTGTCTGTTGGCTAGAAGCATTGAGAGAGTGATAGCAAGTAAAAAGTACTCACTCTGTAAGTCCCATAATTAATATCTAAAACAGTCAAGTTAGAGTAATTATATCCTGCTTACTCAAAAAAGGCTCATCTTCAATAAGAATCTGCCTTATTTACTTGAGTTCACTAGGTTCAAAGGCTGTGACCGTATTTGTTTTCACTTTGCACACGTTCTTCACACAACTGCCATTTCCGGTGAGTAGGGGCATGTTTCGCTGTGGAAGTTATTGTTTGACTGAGTGTCGAGGAGAACACTAAGGCAGTGTTGGGTGAGTCAGGCGCTCGGCAGATGAGGGAAGCCTCCACATGTTGGCATGTCTGCAACAATGGAAGAGAGTAACAGTGGTCCAAACAGGGCGTATCTTTTCAGGTCGGCCCATCAAACGCCATTCTGTGCCAGTGTCCACACACCAGCCCCAAACAAAGGGACACCCACTCCTGTCTTCCCCAATGTTCTTCTCTTGAGTCACATGATGAGAGCAGAATATCGTGAGGGGATGTCACCGTTACCAGATGGCAAATCTATATACTGTTGACACCTCTGATGAACCCAAGTGACCAATTGGATGCCAAAGCTCAGCTGACGACATCAAGAGACCCCCAATCACATCCAAGGTCTCAGGACAAAGGATACTAGGCATTCATTTCCTCTTTAACAATAACACTATTGGTTGAGTAGAGAGAGACAATGTTTCATTGACTTGCAGCATACTTGACAAGAATTAACGGTGTTGTAATTGTAGTCACAAATCCTTTATCCAATCATTTAAAGTGAATTAAAGCATTTTAATTGTGAGAAATAATGACTTGTTAACCCTGACATATGAAATTACTTTTTTTAAATGGAACCTTTAGACAAAATATGATTATCATATCTGATACATCTGGCTTTTACAGCTCATACAGTATTATATAGGGAAAATACGGAGCTCACCCCTGAAGAGTAAAAAAACAATGCAATACAATACAACTATGACTGATAGATAAACAAATAAACGTTCCTCAAATGATCTATCATTTTTGATTCTCATATTTTCAAATGATTTTTCTTAAAAAGTCTTGGATAATCAAGTAATCCAATGCTGATTCAATTCATTAAGAGTTCATCTTAAAATATTATTAACAATATCATTTATTCTTATATTTACTTTATAAAAATCAGTAAAGCTTTCACAGCAAAAAGACAACTGTATCATAACCTGAAGGGAGAATTTTTTATAATTATAAGGCCTATATACTATAATTTATATATACTGTAAACTAGGGATGCTCCGATCAGGATTTTTGCAGCTGATACCGAGTACTGATTTCTTGTCATGGTGATCGGCCGATACCGATGCCGATTCTGATGCTTGTGAGAGGCAAAATGATAGATTACTTTCACTAAAATACAACTATTAATTTATCTATCTATAACCTACGACTCAAACCAGTTGTAACAAGACGTTTCTGATCTACATGTAGCATTATTAATCTGCTATAGCCTATCTATACATATATATATATATCGGGTAATTAAAAAAATGCATTCTGTTTATTTGCGGGTGGATAAAATAAATCATAAATGATGCAATATTAATATTATAATTTTTTCATGAGGCAGACGATTTCATTTGTGTGTGTGTGTGTGTGTTCGCCTGATCGGGAAGTTGCAGTGACAGAAACGGTGACATTCCAGATAAAGTTTAAAAGGGGTAAAGCCTCTGTTAATGCTACTGAGTAGGCTAATATGGCCAAAGAAGATATTTTGTTTTATAAATAAATGTTCATAGAGCGACTACGATTAGCCCCGGTGCCCGTGGAGCCGTACAGCCTGCGCTCCGCGTGTGCAGTGATGCGCAGATCAGCTCTAAAGTCGCTGAATCAGCTGTTAAAAATGAACCATCCATTCATCATATCATCATGCAAAACATACACGACATATAGTGAATTTTTCATTGTTTCTCGAAACGTCATAGCATTTCCACACCGGCGATGTCTGCAGCATAGACGTCGTCACACATTGACGTCATCAAATTTCGATCGGTTCGTGAGATCGGCCAAATGTATGAGAACGATCGAGTCATAAAATGTGATTATCGGCTGAGACCGATCTCCGGCCGATCGATCGAAGCATCCCTACTATAAACGATATACTATACTCTATTTATAAACTATAACTATATTGATCATTTAGAGGCATTAGAAAATTGCATATTAATTATGACACAGATAGCTTTACAATGTTAAAGAGATGAGTAAATGTGTAAAATATTCTGTTATCAGTTACTCTTTTTTATTTTCCTTTCTTATTTTCCACAAGTTTGGAATGAGAGTGAGTAAATGATGACAGAAATTTCATTTTTGGGTAAATGCTGAATATAAATGGCAAAGATGGAAACTGGACACATGAGCTTTGCCAACACAAACACCGCAATCATGATACAATATAAAACAATATCGCAGCTCTGCTGAAATTAACCAAATTCATGCAAACTGAACCATAACACGAAATACACCAGTGAGACATCTTAAACGGTTAGTTCACCCAAAAGTGAAAATACGCACCATTAATTTGTGTTCCGAAGATGATTGAAGGTCTTATGGGTTTGGAACAACATGAGGGTGCGTAAATTATAACAGAATTTTCACATTAACTAACCCTTGAAAGTACTGAGACCAGGAAGGGCATTTTGTTAAATTATATTTTAACATTTTGTTTAAATGTGCAACTATGTGTGCTGATATGTATCAAATTTAATATAATATTCCTATACTTGTCTGTTTTTGTCTGGACTCTAGTACTTATTTATAAACTGTAAATTAGTGTCAAATTATGTTGTTAAAACCTAGCACACGCACATTTTAAATTGTGTGCATGAATTTATTGTGGTAATCAAGAATTGACTTGCTCAAAATAATTATTCCACCCACCAAGCATTTTAATTCAAAATGATAAACACACAATATAGATAATATTTAATTCAGCACAGACAAAAAATAGGGGGGGGGGGGGTTGTCCTGTACATTCTTTTTAGTTCTATACAGACGCTGCATTAGAATATGCCTCCATACTATACAACAGGTGAAAACAGAATGTAAAAACAAATGTCTGAATTCATCGGTGAAAAGTACCCCAATGACCTACTACTAACACTGAGATTCTGAAGTGCACATACGTGGTCACTTTACTATCCCATGAAGCCACAGAAGAGGAGATATGAATGGCAGTGAAGCGACACTAGGTCACATGACAACATGACAAATGTAGTATGTGAATATAGTATCTATCTATCTATCTATCTATCTATAATAGTATATAGTTATAGAATTTAGCAACTTATAGGCCTACTATTATTTTGGGAGGGCGCTAGTCACATATGATAGTGAAGGCACCATGTAGCACATTTCTGAATGGTTAAACAGATTGTGTTACAACTCACTGCATGTTACAACACTCCCCTGTCATCCCTACTTAATAATTAACAAGAACCAATTTAAAACCTCAGTGACGCACAATCATGAATTGCTTATTATGAATGTTTAAATTGCAAAACAAAACATAAGTATCTGCAAGTGGGGCTACGTACAATAGACGTCTTACACTGTGCAGTAATGGAGGTCCTGCCTGTGTTTTCAGCCCACTCCAAGCACACAATTGACCCTACTGAGAGCTGTCACATCAACACTCACAATCTGCTTGGGTTGTGAAGTGCTTTCAACAGAACCAGTGATAACAGACCAGCTGCCCTGTATCTGTGTTTAATAACATCCTCTCTTTCTTTTTGGCTCTATTGTGTTATTTTATTCAGCAATTATAGGAACAGCACACATGCTTTCATTTCGACATGCATGAAGAGTGCTAATCAATGTTGTTATGCAACTTTTGAATCTAAAGTTGGAAATGAATGATAGGCCCAAAATTTGTCCATAAATAAATAATCTACTATCTTAAAGTAAAAATAATAATAATAAAATCAAATAAAAATACTTTAAAGGAATAGTTCACCCAAAAATGAAAATTTGCTGAAAATGTACTCACTTGAGACCAATTGATTATCTGCAGTGAATGGGTGCTGTCCTCTCACATCATAGTCAACTGACTATGGGTTCGCAGGAAGCAACAGTTTAAAGTTGATAACGTCTTAATGATGAATTTATTTATTACAAGCACGCGGCTTATCATTTCACAAGCTGTTAATTGATGGACTCCACCCATTCACTGCAGAAGATGAGCAAGTGATGTTACTAAAGTTCTCCAAATCTGTTCAGAAGTAGAAATAAACAGGTCTTACAGTGCGTTATTTAGCAAATTTTCATTTTGGGGTGAATTATTCCTTTAAGAAAAATAAAGTTGTGTAGCCTAACCTTGCTTCGGATTCAAACTCTCTAAAAGCACACTATTATTCCATTTTCACACATATTAAGCAAATAAATGATGTTTGCTTTTCATTTATTAATTTTTCATTTAGTTAAAAACCAGCTGCACTCATCACAAACAATCTAAAGCTAACATGGTGCAGATCTGACCATTTCTTATTGAACCACCTTTTAAACAAGCGATGTTCCAGATACATTTCTGTATATTTCGAAAGGGCATACAATAAGAAAAACAGTAACCATATAGGTCAATGTGCACATAAGAATAATATTTCAAGTATTCACCTGTTATCTTGAAATGTCACTTTAGATAACTGGGACACGGGAAGAGCAGGCCTAAGACATCTAAGACGAGGTGCATTCAAAATGACAGGATTTGAGAGAAATCAATTCTTTTGAAGTCAAGATGTGATTATTACGCACTGTCTAACGCCCCCTGTGGGTGCACAGACCTAAACATAAAGGATGAGAAGGAGAGAGAGACAGGGAAATCGTGCTTTCACTCTTCCTCAGCTAATCACTAGTTAGACCACATTAATCTACCACCTGAAGCCATACTGAATATCTCAGCTTCACCTAGGTCACTTCTGCTGGGTCGCATCTGCTACCCAGACGCTCTGGGATGACACTACACAAAGGCACAGGTGCACACAGGAACACAAGTAACTCCTGTCCATTCACACACTGAACCTGTACTGTAGTCTTAACAAGAAGACTGGAGGGGGGGGGGGGGGGGGGGGGGGGGCTTGATTTGTTTATATCTGTTTTATTTTATTTTATTCTGTTTTACCTGTTATATATCTGTTTAACTATTTACTGACCTTGACACACAGTCATGAGGATCTTTTTTATCAAGCAAACAGTTACACCACACTGCATCATGTCATTGACTATGTCTCTCAATCCCTACTGGGCTGTCTACTTGGACAGCATTTGGGGTATCATGGGCGCATGCGGACTTTTGGGGAATCGCAGACGCTTTCCTCTTCACGCACTCAGGATCATCTGATTATGATTTAGCTTTTAAATCTACACACAAACCTAGGATGCAAAAAAATGCCGTCTAGA